>NW_024732076.1:0-23389 GCF_018991925.1 Homarus americanus
ACACACACGCACACATACACATGTTAAATCTTTTCCATACCTAACATTTGCATGAATATTCTCATCATAAACACTTGCACATCACAAAGTACACAAGACCTAATATATACATCACTATGCACTGCAACAACACATGTTGCAGTACTAATAACGTTAGCTTTTTTTTGACAGAGATTAGCCCACCGAAGCACAGGTTACTGACCCACATCAGGGCCTGGTGGCGAAAATATAATAATGATAATAATAATGATAATGATAATGATAATAATAATAATAATAATAATAATAATAATAATAATAATAATAATAATAATAATAATAATAATAATAATAATAATAATAATAATAATAATAATTAACGGTTTATTAAGATAACATGGCAGCCCGAAGGCTGAAAATATACAATGAACAGAGGTGATAAGTTACATATTGTGAAATCAGAGAGTGGGTCACTTGATTGACAAAAGCTTTCAATACATAAGAACATAAGAACATAAGAAAATAAGGAGTCTGCAATAGGCCGGTTGGCCTGTCCATGGCAGCTCCTGTCGAGAGTTACTACCACTCTGTATCATCCATGAATCTATCCAGCCTCCTTTTGAAACTTTCCAGCGTTCCAGCACTTACTACAAATTTGCTAAGCTTGTTCCACTCGTCCACCACCCTATTTGTGAACCAGGTCCTTCCTATCTCCCTCCTAAACCTAAACTTATCCAACTTAAATCCGTTGCTCCGAGTCCTATCCTGCTCGGATATTATAAGAATTTTATCTATATCCCCTTTATTGATTCCTTTCACCCACTTAAATACTTCTATCATATCTCCCCGCACTCTTCGTCTTTCTAGGGAATGCAAGTTTAGTTTCTTTAACCTATCCTGATATGGAAGGTTTCTAAGTCCCGGAATCATTTTCGTCATTCTTCGCTGTACCGACTCTAGTGAAATGATATCCATTCTATAATAAGGTTACCAGAAATGAACATAAGACCATAAGAAGATAAGAAAATAAGGAGTCTGCAATAGGCCGGTTGGCCTGTGCATGGCAGCTCCTGTCGAAAGTTGCTACCACTCTCTATCATCCATGAATCTATCTACCCTCCTTTTGAAACTTTCCAGAGTTCCAGCACTTACTACAAAGTTGCTAAGCTTGTTCCACTAGTCCACCACCCTATTTGTGAACCAGTTTCTTCCTATCTCCCTCCTAAACCTTAACTTATCCAACTTAAATCCGTTGCTCCGAGTCCTATCCTGCTCGGATATTATAAAAACTTTATCTATATCCCCTTTATTGATTCCTTTCACCCACTTAAATACTTCTATCAAATCTCCTCGCACTCTTCGTCTTTCTAGGGAATGCAAGTTAAGTTTCTTTAACTATCCTGATATGGAAGGTTTCGAAGTCCCGGAATCATTTTCGTCATTCTTCGCTGCACCAACTCTAGTGAACTGATATCCATTCTGTAATAAGGGCACCAGAACTGAACCGCATAATCGAGGTGCTGCCTGACTAGCGCAAGATATAGTTGCAATAAGACCTCTGCACTCTTATTACTTACACTTCTAGATATAAAACCAAATACTCTGTTTGCCTTATTTCGAACATTAACGCACTGTTTTCTAGGCCGTAGGTCCGGGCTTACAAGTACCCTTAGGTCTCTTTCACAAGTCGACTTCTCTAGGTTGATGTTGTTAAGGCTGTATACATTGACAGTATTTGTTCTTCCAATATTAAGTACGCTACACTTGCTGCTGTTGAATTTTATTTGCCATTTTTCAGACCACCCCCTGCAGTTTATTTAGATCCTCCTGTAATGCATTTGCATCCTGCCCTGAATTAATCTGCCGCCTTATTTTGGTGTCATCCGCAAACTTGCTTATGTCACTGCTGATCCCAGTCTCTAGATCGTGTATGTAGATTATGAACAAGAGTGGGCCTAGTACTGACCCCTGAGGAACCCCACTGGTTTCACGGCCCCACTCAGATTTAACACCATCTTTAGATCTGGTACTGTGGGAGCTGGTCTGTAGACATTCTTGTGACCTCACTGGATGGGGTCGTGAGGATGGGGTTAGGGGTTGGTCGTGAATGGCTGTCCAGGGAAATTGCTTTAAATTGCCGACTGGAAAAACATTGTGCAAACAATGGTTGGGCATTCATTGATAGCTGGCAACGATTCTATGGCAACGACGACCTGTACAGTCGCGACGGAGTACACTTGTCTCGTGAGGGGGTAAAGACGTTGTCTGCATCCCTGGAGCGTGAAATTGTCACTCCAAAGGGGGTGTTTCGCCAGTAGAGAGGGGTCGGGGAAAGTGGGAGTCAAAAAACAAGCAGGTCCTGGGAAGTAAAATTAGTTACTCAGGACAAGGGGTAAAACAGGACCAGGGAAGGGTAGGTTTAAATGTATACTATACAAACAGTAGGAGCGTTAGAAATAAAATAGACTTGCTGAGAGCGGTTGTATGTACCGAGAATGTAAACGTCATAGCAATCACTGAAACTTGGATGAATCTGGCGAGCAAAATTTTTTTATCAGAGTACCACATAGAAGGGTACAACCTTTTTCACAAGGACAGGGAAGGTAGGAAGGGGGGAGGGGTCGCACTCTTCGTCAAGGATATATTAAAATGTTGTATCGATAATTCAATAAAGGGTGAAATAGGAACCGAGTTTGTATGGGTAGAAATCACGGAAGGAAGAGAAAAACTAATTATGGGAGTGATTTACAGGCCCCCAAGTCTTGGGAAAGAAGTAGCTCAGCCTATATGGCAGGAAATGAGTAGGGCAGCAAAATATAACAACCTGTGCATTATGGGGGATTTCAACTTCAGAAATATTGACTGGGACAACATTGTAGGTGACTATGAATCTGAAGACTTCCTAGTCGCAGTACAGGACAATTTTTTGAAACAACTAATTACAGAACCTACTAGAGGTGACAATATATTAGACCTAGTATTAACAAAAAAGAAAATATTATCAGAGATATCACAGTAGGGGAAGAACTAGGTAACAGTGATCACAGAGAAATCAGGTTCACCCTAAATTGGGAAACAAAAAACAATGACAATGTGGTCAGAGTCCCAAACTTTCGGTTGGCAGATTATCAGGGGTTAAGAAGGTACCTAGGTGAGGTCACCTGGGAACCCTCACGTCAGTCCCCAGTAGGAAGGGGTGAGGTCATAGATGACACAACAATTGATCATGACTATAAAATATTCACTAGTATACTACATGAAGCACAAGAACAAAATATACCATACAGAAAAATTAGGTCAAATAAGAATGAGCCAAGGTGGATGACCAGAAAACTTAAACATGACATAGGAATAAAGAAAGGAATATATAAGAAATTTAAGGGAGGGGAGGAGCAGCTTAGAAATAGGTATAATGAACTATCTAGGAATGTTAAGAAAAATGTAAGGAAAGCAAAGAGAGACTATGAAATCAAAATAGCAAGAGAATCCAAGGCGAATCCCAAGGGATTTTTCCAGGTATATAGAACAAAGGTCAAGGACAAAGCTGGGCCTTAAAGTCAGGGAGGGGAGAAGTGATAAATGGCAGTGAAGAAATAAGCAAAGCATTGAACAGCTACTTCTTATCAGTTTTCACAGAAGAAATTCGCAATGAAATTCCAGAGGTGAAACTGATATTTAAGGGAAAGGAAGAAGAGAAATTAAAGAATATCACTATCGGAAAAGAGGATGTTCTTAAGAAGATAAATAAACTAAAGAAGACAAAATTCCCAGGGCCGGATGAAATTTTCCCTGGAGTCTTGAAAGAATGTAGGGAACAGATTAGCGGACCCCTCGTAAACTTATTTACAAAATCATTAGACACCGGAGTTCTGCCAGACTTGTGGAAACAGGCAAATGTAGCACCCATATTCAAAAAGGGAGACAGAGCATCAGCGTCAAATTACCGGCCGATCAGTTTGACGTCAGTAGTGGGGAAATTTCTTGAATCAATTATAGCAGATAGCATCCGATCGCATCTAGAGAAAGGCAAATTAATCTACGACTCTCAACATGGGTTTACGAAGGGAAACTCTTGTCTAACAAATCTGAAGACGTTTTTTTTAGGAAAGTCTTCGAGGTAGTAGATAATGACGAAAATTACGATGTTATTTACTTAGACTTTAGCAAAGCATTTGACAGATTACCGCATCAGAGGCTTCTGAGAAAAATTAAGGCTCATGGTATCGAGGGGAAAGTTTTAAATTTGATAAAATCATGGCTCACCGATAGAACGCAGAGGGGAGAGTTCTGTTGTGTTGTATTGTAGAGAAAGACAAACAGATAGACACACAGAAACATAAAGGGACAGACAGATAGAGATAGACAAACAGAAACCGTCAGGCAGATGGACAGACACAATCAGACAAAGAGACAGGGGCAAGCAGAAAGTTAGACAGACAGACATAGACAAAAACAGATAGAAAATAAAAAGAGCAGACAGACATAGACAAACAGACCGACAGAGTGAGAAAGGCAGACAGACAGAATGAGAAATGCAGACAGACAGACAGACACAGAGACAGACACAAACAGACAGAGCCTGACAGACATATATGCAGATATAGACGGACAGACAAACAGACAGATAGAAAGAGAGACAGACAGAAAGCAGACAGACAAAAAATAAAATAAAAAATTAAATAATTATATAAACGAATAAATAAATAAATAAATGAAAAAACAATAAATAAATATAAAAAATAAAAAATAAAAATACCAACCAACCTCCAAACACCCCACCCCCCCCAGACAAAGCCGCACAGAAATACTTACAGTTCTCCAGAAGCAACCCTAACATACCCAACCTCAGCGACAACCAGCCCCTCTCAATAAAAACAACCTAACTCAACAACTCCTCTCTGCAAAAAAAATACAATCAGAAAGACAGAGAGACAGAACAGACAGCCAGAGACTGACATTGTGGAAAGACGGAGAGGCTAAGGCAGACAGACAGAGAGACAGACACTGTGAAAATAGACTGGCAGACAGAGGGAGTAGTGGTGTGGGAGGGGAGGGGAGTGGATCGTGCTGTGTGTGGTTGGGAGGGTGGTGTAGGGTGGTGCTGTGTGTGGTGGGGAGGGGATGGGATGGTGCTGTGTGGTTGGGAGGGGAGGGGGTGGTGGTGTGTGTGGTGGGGAGGGTAGGGGGTGGTGGTGTGTGTGGTGGGGGGGGGGGGCGTGGTGCTGTGGGGAGGGGAAGGGGTCGAGCTGAGAAATAATGTTATTACTGCGCTTCAACAACTAAGTTCCTAAAGTTTGTAACAAGGTCAGTAATTACGTTAGTTCATCAACAATTAAGTATTATAAGAGATCAGAACTCGTTGTATGTTACTCACCCACCTGAAGATTATTATTATTATTATTATTATTATCATCATTATCATTATTATTATTATCATTATTATTATTGTTATTATTATTATTATTATTATTATTATTATTATTATTATTATTATTATTATTATTATTATTATTATTATTATTATTATCATCATAATCATTATCATTATTATTATCATTATTATTATTATTATTATTATTATTATTATTATTATTATTATTATTATTATTATTATTATTATTATTATTATTATTATTATTATTATTATTATTATTATTATTATTATATGAATATTCCAGTTCTGCTTTTGGAGAAATTGTCAACATCCCCTGGAGTCTTTCTGACATCATCAGCGTGGCAGCCAGTCCCGGGAAGGCCAAGTCCAAGACAACCAGTCACAGGGGAATAATGGCCTGACGTCACAAGTAAGACAGCCAATCCCCGGAGGATTATATGTAACGTCACAGGCATGACAGTCAATACCCGGAGAATAATCTCCAAACGTCACAGTCTATCGATATCCCTCCCACCCCGTTAATGAGTTGAATATCCATAACCCCGTTAGCTCGTGTATACAATAATCCTAGTAAAATATTTCGTATTATCCCAAATGTTATTGAAGCGCTGACAGTTAACGTATCTAAACTGTTTCATTCATGATATCCAGCTGCTTGTTTTGGGTAATTTATGCCTGGATAGTTGGGTTAGGGATATTCCTCATACTCTTTATCCAGGTTCTTGACTGATCCTCTTAAGTCAGTAGTTCCTGGATAACACAGCACTGGATTAACCCAACTCAAGGTCAATTAGTTGTGATGGTTGAGTTATCTATTATCCAATGTTAAAGTCAAATAATTCTATCCCATAACGTCATAACTTTATCCTTATTTTATCCAATTGTGAATTAAGTTTTAACATTATTTATCTTTTAATATATCATAACATTATCCATTATTTAAAGAGTTTCTCTCTTTGTTCATCCTGGAAAGGGGGAAGGTTGGGTGGCTAAAGGGGGAGGGGGTAAAGTAAGGGGTGGCTAAAAGGGGGGAGGCTAAGGGAGGGGGTTAAAGTAAGGGGTGGCTAAAGGGGGAGGGGGGTAATGTAAGGGGTGGGTAAAAGGGGGGTAAAGTTAGGGGTGGCTAAAAGGGGGTTAAAGTAAGGGGTGGCTAAGGGGGGTAAAGTAAAGTAAGGGGTGGCTAAGGGGGGTAAAGTAAAGTGTGTTTGTGTGTGTGACGTTTTTAGTACAGTACGTCTGTATATAGGGCGAAGACCTTTGTCACGCCATTTATGAACCCCTCAATCTACACAACCACAGCCCCCGGAAGAACCCACTCACCACCCTTAAGTAGTGAGAGCATAGGGTCGCTTTTAGCAATAAATATCAAGCGTGTCCTGCGTCTAATTGGAAACACGTGCTATGGAGTGATGAAAGTGACCTTCGCTGTAACTGGCAACAGGACAGGTAACGTTTACCGCCAGAAAGGTAGTGATGCTCTGAACCCTAAATATGTGTGCCACACTGTTGAACATCCTGACTTTTTGATGGTGTGGGGTTGTTTTGGTTACTCCGGTGAAAAATCAAACAATTAATCAATACAACTACTTGGAGCTTTGGTGTGATTATGTGTCCGGGTCATTTGGAAAGTGCAATGCCAACACATTTATGCAGGATGGTGCACCTGTCATGCTGCCAAGTCATTAGTTGGCCAGTCAATTCACCGGATATTAATCCAATTGAGAACCTCTGGGCTATCATCAAGCAACGTCTGCAGGGGAGGGATACATCGTCAATTCCAAAGCTGGAGGCCGCCTTTTGTAAAGAGTGGACTAATTTGGACCCTGAGCTCCTCAAGAATTTGGCAGACTCCGAGTCTGTTGCTCGACGTCTGGGGAAGTGTATAAAGAGGAAGGGGAAGCCTATTGAGAAGTAACTGGCTGGTGAGTGCAGTACATATTTTGATCTTTTATGTATTTCTTTGTTCGTCGTGAGTACAATGGGAGGGCGCCGTCTACTTCTTTGTCGAGTATATTTCACACAATTGGCGTGAGATACCCGCCTGTACCCTTCTTGACCACTACTGGGCACACGAGTATATGCTGTGTTTTTCATTCTTTGTCATAGTATTCGTGAATTGACAATCGATCCTCGTACTGATTACTTGGAGGAGTTGAAGGGAGGAAGGGGAAAAGGATCCACGTGTTGATCCCCAGGCAGCCGCAGTGCGTGCGTGCGTGTCTAAGGCCAATATGATTTTTCTCGTATCTCAGCAAGTTGATTGAAAAAAAAAAGACATGCCAGCAGCCAGGTCTAAACACAGGGAGTGGAGCACAGCGGCATAAGGGAGAAGTCGACGCTAAATAGACCAAGTTATGAAAGTGTCAGTGTGTGATACTGATACATGAGACTCTGAATGGGAAAGTTTATTCAGGCATATTATATAAAAGACACTCCTGTATATAAGGTAATATACAGTGTAATTATCATGTAATAGTATCTTAGAGGCGGAGAATAGCAAGTACTTAACCTTGTCATATATACAAAATAATGTTAAATTATTGACTCGGATAGTAAGGATGTGTTGTACCCAAAACTTACTTAATTTATTATATACAAGCTGTAAAAAAGATTGTGCTTGTAGTTGAATGTGAAAGGTAATATATCTAACAAGTACACGACCTGGTCTTGTACACACAGGTGAGAGTGGGACAGGTAACACGAGTGCGGTCAGCGGGGGTCGTGAGGATAATAACATTTAACTTATCAACAAGAATGTTCCTCACTCACCACACACAACAACTGTCGCCAAAACAAAATGATTTTTCTCCTTTAAATGGTGTTATAATATGGATTAATATGTAATAGATTGGGTAAGGAAGGTGTTGAAATGTTCTTTGATTAATAATAATAATAATAATAATAATAATAATAGGTTGAGACATTTATTGACGTCTTCTATAACGACTGCGACAACAACCTCGACGAAGAAGAGAATGGCATGAGCTCTTGTGTGTGTGGTGTTGAGGGTCTTAATGTTAAGGTGGGACTCGGGTGTTGAGGAGCTGGCAGTGTTGGTCACCTCGGCCTGCCGTACGCCAGCTGGCAGAGGGAGAGTGACCTATACCTAACACCAGCTGGCAGAGGGAGAGTGACCTATACCTAACACCAGCTGGCAGAGGGAGAGTGACCTATACCTAACACCAGCTGGCAGGGGGAGAGTGACCTATACCTAACACCAGCTGGCAGGGGGAGAGTGACCTATACCTAACACCAGCTGGCAGAGGAGAGTGACTGCTAGCTGGCAGGGGGAGGTAACACCAGCTGGCAGGGGGAGAGTGACCTATACCTAACACCAGCTGGCAGGGGGAGAGTGACCTACCTGACACCAGGTGCCAAGGGGAGAATTGAGTGTGTAGCCTCTCTGACACCATCTGACAGGGGAGCCAGATCACAGAGATAAACACGGGGGTTACGTCTCCCGGGTGGCCGCGGGAGCCATCCACCTCAACACCTGTTATTACAATACCCGTACCTCCGCCAAGGTGTTGATTACAGGTGGGAATGATAGTACTCAGGTGGTGGTGTGTTGTTCCCACACCTCGGTGGCTTATAGACCACACCATTGCCAGCTACCGTGGTATACTGGTGGGGGTGAGAGTGGTGGTAATGAGGGTGATAGTGGTGGTGATCAGAGAGAGAGAGGGGGGGTTCCTTCTGAGGGTCCTCCTAACCTCGTGAACCCCACAGAGAAGGGTCAGGAACCACTCCCACACACAGTCTACCTTGACACCTTGACAATACTGTGTGTGTGTGTGTGTGTGTGTGTGTGTGTGTGTGTGTGTGTGTGACGTTTTTAGTACAGTACGTCTGTATATAGGGCGAAGACCTTTGACACGCCATTTATGAACCCCTCAATCTACACACACACACACACACACACACACACACACACGAGAGAGAGAGAGAGAGAGAGAGAGAGATTTAGACAGTGGAACTAATTCATCTTGGTGTGGTCGCAGGTAGTTGGCAAATCAAATTTCTTCTTGAACTTCTTAATCTATTGTCACACTGTTTTTGTCGGGGGCTTGGCTGATGAAAGATACCAGGTGTGGAGGCAGGTGTTGGGGGAAAATACCTGTACATACTATGTTGCTTATCTTGACATGGCTAATTAGACATGCCAGGCGAGGGAGGTGTTAGGAAATACTGTACAGGTAATTGGTAATGTCTTTTTGAGGCTGAGTGTTTCTGAGAGTTATTTTTTAAGCCATATTTTTTCGCGTTTTGTGTTGGACTGTCTTAGCCATATTGTCTTAGCCATATTGTCTTAGCCATATTGTCTTAGCCATACTGTCTTAGCTATATTGTCTTAGCCATATTGTCTTAGTATTGTGGGTGAAATCGAAAGGTAATTTAATCTCTATCTATGTCCTTCATTTTTCCCTTCTTCTGGTTTGCCTCTTCTTCATTTCCTCTTCCCCCTCCTTGTCTCCTTCTCATCCTCTCATCTCCTTAATCCACCCACCCACCCTTTTGTTCCATCTTTGTCTTTTCCTTCTCTTCTTACCATCCCTTTTCCTCTTCCCCTCCCCCTTTCCTCCTCGTTTTCATCTACTTCTTTCCTCCTCTCCCTCCTTCTTTTTTCCCTCCTTCTCTCTCCTCCTCCTTCAGTACTTTTTCCCTCTCCCTCTCTCTCTCCCCCCTTCTTCCTCCCCCTCCTCCTCCCCTCACTAGTAACATCAAACCAGTATACCAAGTGGCTCCTCCTGGCAGCTGGTGCGGGTCACAGCTGGTGTCATGGTGGCCCTTATTCCTACAGTTATGGCCTCTTAGGTGCAGGGTTCACCACCATCTGTTTGCCTCCCTGTTATTACTGTTGGAAACGGGAGTCTCGTGTGTGTGTGTGTGTGTGTGTTCGTGACCTGCTTGAGTGAGATAGCTTAACCCTTTGAGTATGATGAATTAACCATTTAAGTATGATGACAACAATCTGAGTGTGATGACTTAATCGTTTGGAGTATGATGGCAACCCCTTAAGCCCTTACAGCTCTTACCTTAAGATTAACCCAGCCTAGCCCAACCCAACCCAACCCAACCCAGCCAAGCCAAGCCGAACCAAACCTAACCCCCAGGTAGTATGAGGGTATTTAACCGTCAGGTGAAATAAGCTAAGGCGGCTGATAGTCATGTGATCCATTGAGCTTTTAAATGAGAGAGAGAGAGAGAGAGAGAGAGAGAGAGAGAGAGAGAGATATTAACTTTTCTTTAACATCGGATAAGGAGAAGAGATAACACACAGACAAGAACATGTGATAAATGGTTGAGAATGTGATAAATTAAGAGAGAAACCAGAAACATGTGTATATATATATATATATATATATGTATTGTTTTCTTGTGGTTGGTAAGATCACCTTAGGTATTGACAGTGTGAGGTCGTGTTGCGGGACCCACAAATATGATGTTGGGGGGAGGGAGGGAGAGAGGGGGGGGGGTTGAAGGCAGATGACATGGTATTTTAACGGATCAGATCCTTTGTTGGCCAAGAGCATCATGGTACAGTGTGTGTTGGTGGTGATGTGTTACCTGTAGGTGGTTGAGGGAGATGTGTTACCTGTAGGTGGTTGGTGGAAACGTGTTACCTGTAGGTGGTTGGTGGAAACGTGTTACCTGTAGGTAGTTGAGGGAGATGTGTTACCTGTAGGTGGTTGGTGGAGACGTTACCTGATAGTGACGTGTTGCCCTAAGGTCTCAGGGTAAGCTTGACGCCATATTGGACGGTTAAGTCAGACAGATAAGATGCATTCAATCAGTTACGAAAAAAATTGACTTAAGTTTATTTTGGAATCTGGATTTTTTTTGTGGGGTGGGGAGGAAGGGAGAGGAGAGAGGAGGAAAGAAGAGGGAGAGGAGGAAGGGAGAGGGAGAGAGGAGGAAAGAAGAGGGAGAGGAGGAAGGGAGAGGGGGAGGAAGGGAGAGGGAGAGAGAGAGAAGGGAGGGAGTAAGAGGAGAGAAAGAGGGTTAATGTGCTTAGTGAACGTTGATGAAAGACAATCACTCGGTCTGACCTGATATGTAAATTATAAACAAATTGTCTGAATAAGAACAAAAGTAATGGGTGATGATTTTGTGGCTTAAAGAGAAGCAGACTTGTGTGAATAAGGTGTATTGTAAATGATAGGAATAAATGATTAAATTGTGAGAGTGAATGAGAGGAATGTGGTGTGTAAATAAGCCCCCCTCTCTTACTACTTCCGATCCACGCCCCCACCACACCCTCCGCCCACACCACACCCACACCACACCCACCACCACACCCACACCACACCCACACCACCAACACCACACCCCCCACCACACCCCAACAAAACGTTTAGGGAATAAGAACTAAGGAGACGTTTTTATGATCATGTGGCAGCGATAGATAGATAGATAGATAGATAGATGAATCGATAAGATAGATAGATAAACATATATATGAATATATATATATATATATATATATATATATATATATATATAGATAGATAAATATATATATATATATATATATATATATATATATATATATATATATATATATATATATATATATATATATATATATATATATATATATATATATATAGAGAAGATAGATAGATAGATAGATAGATAGATAGATAGATAGGTGATAGGTTGTGGGCAGCAGTAATAAGGACAGACAGGAGGTTCATGTATTACAGAGTGCTTAAGAAAGTAAAAGCTAATGTATTGGTGATGTTGTCGAATATATAATAATGAATACATAATCAGGAGTGTATAATAATATAGGAGAGTATACATGTAGTGCTGGTAGGTGTATGTATAAATAAAGGTGTGTGTGTGTGTGTGTGTGTGTGTGTGTGGTATTTTGATTTTAATGAGTGCACATAGGGTGTTGTTGATTGCACACACAGATTGCACTATTGCAGATTATGTTGTTTGTAAGGAAGAATTTTAGAACCTGTTTCTGTATCTAAAAAAATGGTGTTTAAGGTTTAAAGTTTCCACGATAATGATTTTTTTTGAAGTGGTGAGGAGGGTGGTGAGGAGGGAGAGGGAGGGTGGTGATGAGGGTGAGTGGGAGAGGGTGGTGGTGTGAGTGGGAGGTGGTGATGAGGGTGAGTGGGGGAGGAGGGTGGTGAGGAGGTGGGAGGAGGTGGTGAGGAGGTGGGAGGTGGTGGTGAGGAGGTGGGGAGGAGGTGGTGAGGTGGGAGGGTGGTGGGGAGGAGGAGGGTGGTGAGGAGGGAGTGGGAAGGGGTGGTGAGAGGTGGTGGGAGGGGGTGGTGAGGAGGGGGAGAGGGAGGGGGGGGCTTAGGCACATTGTAAACAAACTCACTCACAAAGATTCAAATGAAAGCAATGCGACACTTACCTAGCGTTAATAATAAATACTTTATATATACTTCATGATTACGAGAAAATAATACCTTACGATTTTTTTTAAGAATGTTAGTAGTGTTGTCGTTGTTTTGGTCACAGGTATAACAGCATGGCCAGGTTGTTTTGGCCACAGGTATAACAGCATGGCCAGGTTGTTTTGGTCACAGGTATAACAGTATGGCCAGGTTGTTTTGGCCACAGGTATAACAGCATGGCCAGATTGTTTTGGTCACAGGTATAACAGCATGGCCACGTTGTTTTGGCCACAGGTATAACAGCATGGCCAGGTTGTTTTGGTCACAGGTATAACAGCATGGCCAGGTTGTTTTGGCCACAGGTATAACAGCATGGCCAGGTTGTTTTGGCCACAGGTAACAGCATGGTGGCCACAGGTAACAGCATGGCCAGGTTGTTTTGGTCACAGGTATAACAGCATGGCCAGGTTGTTTTGGCCACAGGTATAACAGCATGGCCAGGTTGTTTTGGTCACAGGTATAACAGCATAGCCAGGTTGTTTTGGCCACAGTATAAATTGTTACGGCCAGGTTGTTTGGTCACAGGTATAACAGCATGGCCAGGTTGTTTTGGTCACAGTAGTATAACAGCATGGCCAGGTTGTTTTGGCCGCCAGGTATATTTTCAAAGCATGGCCAGGTTGTTTTGGTCACATGTATACGAAAGCATGCACAGGTTGTTTTAGCCACAGGTATAACAGCATGGCCAGGTTGTTTTGGCCACAGGTATAACAGCATGGCCAGGTTGTTTTGGCCACAGGTATAACAGCATGGCCAGGTTGTTTTGACCACAGGTATAACAGCATGGCCAGGTTGTTTTGGTCACAGGTATAACAGCATGGCCAGGTTGTTTTGGCCACAGGTATAACAGCATGGCCAGGTTGTTTTGGCCACAGGTAACAGCATGGTGGCCACAGGTAACAGCATCGCCAGGTTGTTTTGGTCACAGGTATAACAGCATGGCCAGGTTGTTTTGGCCACAGTTAACAGCATGGTGGCCACAGGTATAACAGCATGGCCAGGTTGTTTTGGTCACAGGTATAACAGCATGGCCAGGTTGTTTTGGCCACAGGTAACAGCATGGTGGCCACAGGTAACAGCATGGCCAGGTACAGCTACTCCACCCAATAGCATGTGTGTGTGTTATGGTGTAGTAATTTGTGTTCATCAGATAACATGAGGATTTATGAAGTTTTAATAAGGTCAATCAGATGTTGGCTTGTGAGTTACTAGTGACAATAAGGCTCATTTTATACCCCACCCTAAATTGTGGTTGTGAATATATAATACCGGTAGGGATGAAGTATTGAGCTTGGGTCCGTGATTAATGTTTGTTTGTCAAAATAAGTCGTTTTAAGGATCCCGTGAATTGTTGTTATAATGATTTTAATATAGGTATTGTTTTTTTAGTTGTGGTATATTTATGTAAGTCTTATAGATACAGGTTATATTATATGAGAATACGTGTACAATAAGTGGTTCGTCTGAGAGAGAGAGAGAGAGAGAGCAATTTATCACCACCACCACCACCTCCGCCATTCTTAGCACTGTAGTCCCTCCCAAATAGATTGTTATTCTCCCTATGTGTATAATAACCTTTGCAACCATCATACACCGGCGTGGTCGTTCCCTGGTGTCGCCTGGAGTAACTATAACTACAGGACCATCACGGAGACACAACTGGCCCGGTTCACTGTCCCGGCACTGGTCCATTGGCTGTCCCAGTAGGGTGTGTCATACGGAGGCGAATTTTATTTTTTTGAGTTTGAAAATTCGGCCCATGGTAATAATGATGTAGTTCTATGTGCAGAATCATGTGATATCTTCAGATTTGAAAAGTTTTCATTTTTTGCTAGGTAAATTTTAACTTGAAATCTTATGAAAATTCAGTATTCCCACCCTTTTACCAACACCACTAAATAGCTTATTTAAAGTAAAGTAAATGTATCAGGTTAATTTATTAGGATGAAAATGATCCAGAATAGTGAAACGAATGATCTTGACACATTTATTAAATTTAATATTCCTTTAGAAAACAAAATCATCAAATACAAAAACCGGTTTTACTACTACGACCCGGTGTTGCTGCACACCATAGAGAACATGTCTTTCTTGCTTCTGTTTCTACTCATCACCTCCCTGCTGACCACCTGAGCTCGGATGTGAGGGTCTTGGCACCTAGATTGACTTCAGGAGTCTTCCTGACCCTGAAGGAATCGTCACCAACTGATTCGTCATGCCCAGATCCTCTCATAAGTCTCATATCCAAGATCTTTTTGACTGCCACTCTTCTCTCCTCCTCATCCTTACTGCAGAGCATTGTCTGCAGAACTGCCTCGGGATGAGCATACCAGGAAGATCTCCTCACAGTCTACTCCACAATCTGAACAACCTTCCTTGGCTGACTCCTCAGGAGCTCAAGCTGGAAGAGAACATGCCTCGGACCTTCGGAGAACGATGACTTGACCTTGGTGTTGAACCAATTTGGCAAGTAGACACTCACGATGAATTGGACAATAAGTCTCAGGTTGTGACGCTGGTTCCCTTTCAGTTTATGATGAGCGACCCAAATTCTGCAGAACCTGAGAGCCGTTGTGAGCCACCTAGAATGTGAGACTGGACCTATCTGCAGGTAAGCAAGTCTATCAGGCATGACCCCAGTTTTGATGGCACTGCAAATCATGTAACCATAGTACTAGTCAGTACTCAGGTCGTCAATGACAGTATGTGCAAGCTCAACGAGTGGAGGGCCAACTGTGATTTTTTCAAAGCACGGATTTATTTCTAACTCAGTGGCAGAGTCCAGCATCTTGCCAAGAGGACCAAACCATCTGTTGTTTGAAAGAGTCTTGCCATCCAGCTCCTGGATCAGATGTCTGAGTGGCAACTCGTTGGTGTGGAGGTCACAAACAATCCAGACCAGCTTCCTCCCAATCTTCCGCTCTATCCACTGTATGACCCCCTTGCCACCCTGTGTTCAAAGCAGGTTGTCCTCCAATGGCCTGCAGGGTCTGGTCTATTGCTCTCTGAGCCAGTTCACAATGTTATCTGCCACTATCTCAGCTGGCTTCCTGATGTCATCTTTCTGGAGGAATGCCACAACATTTCCCCTCCTGGTTCACTGCAGCAGGAGTAGTGTTCCTCCTTCACCATGGCAGGGAACAACTTGTCAGGAATCTCCAACTTTCATGAACACTTTAGTGTCATCCCTTCTCCCATCAAAGAACAAACAATTGATTCCATTTTCTCTTATCCCCTTATCAAACTCCTCTTCTAGGTTACTGACAAGTTTCTCCTGAGCTCTCCTTACTTTGTTATGATCTCTCACCAGGTGAACATCATCAGGTGTTATCAAACCACCGTCAATCCAGGCAGCTGTTGCTATCTCTGCAGTTTCTCTGAGACCAGTGTGGTGTCGCATGCTGGCCAGAGTTATGCTCGGGATATCTTTCCTATTTCGAATCTTATGCCTGGAAGGTTTGGGATCATTATTTTCTGGGTTAGGGACAAAGTCACCATTCTCCTGGTCAGCACTCGGATCAGCTATGGGGAAGTCATTAAACTCTGAATCAGCTTGACTCCAATCATCGGCCTTTTTTACCTCACCCTGGGCCTTCTCAAGTCTCTTTTCCTCGGCAACTCTTCTCCTCTTCTGTCTCTCTGTGGCAGCCTCCTGTCTCTTTGACTCCGGAATATCTTGGCTAGAAATCATGAGAGCCCCTATACTGTTAGTCTTCTCTGTGCTTTTGACAAATGCCAGTTCGATCACAGAAATCTTCAGTTCACGCTTGCAAATACAGGAGATGGGCCTCGGATTTACAGTCACGATCGCATCCAAACTCAGGACAGAGAATAATTGGGCACTTGTAAGTAATTATGTCAAATAACTGGTCCAGTTGCTTGGCAAAGCTGTCCTTAACTGCAAGTTTTCCTCTCCCAAGAGAGATATCTCTTGCCTTTTCCCAACTGGCTAGCAGTCTCTCACTAATCTTCTTCTGACTTGTTATGACTGGAGGCTTGAACTGAGCGTTAGCCAGAGTGTACTGTGCCAAGACAGCTTTGGTCATATCACTGGTAATGTCTTTGTTTGTGTAAGTTCTTTGGTTCTTTTCACCGATTTGCCTGATTAAAACACCGTATCTCAAAGCATCTCAATGGTAAGGGAATTCCGACTTCAGGAGCTCTCCCCAGACCCAAGATAGTGACTGAGATGGCTGGATTTTTCGTTCCTCGTCCTGACACAAGCAGCCATCGCAAATATTATCAACTTATAAATGCATCAGAATCTGAAACAGAAAAAATATTGTTAGTTGGGTTGTTGAAGAATGAAGTCAGAAAGCAATGTTCACTATTTAATTGTAATGCACTAATGCAGCTGTACGTTAGATTTTCGATAAATTTCACGCTAAAATTTACCTCGCAAAAGGTTGCAAAACATTGAAACTGAAATTATTTTCTGTTTATATACACTAAAATCTACCAAAAAAGTGATGGGCCATTAGTTTTAGCTGATCTTCCGTCCTGTGACACACCCTACTGTCCCAAGGTCCCTTACTAGTTCATGGGTCTCGACTGTAAATTTAGCAAAATCCTCGTTAATGTGGGCAAGACGTGTGTTGATTGGTCCGTGGCAGCTATGGTGTTCCACTTGTGTACCTAACCCCCCTCTCGTTACCTTATCGTCCTCCCCTCCTCTTAACACTTTCGTCCCCCCTCTTTACCTTGTCCTCCCCCTCTTTACCTTGTCCTCCCCCTTTTACCTTGTCCTCCCCCTTTACCTTGTCCTTCCCCCTCTTTACCTTGTCCTTCCCCTCTTTACCTTGTCCTCCTCTTTACCATGTCCTCCCCTTCCTCCTCTTTACCTTGTCCTCCCCTTCTATACCTTTCCTCCCCTTCTATACCTTGTCCTCCCCCTCCTTACATTATCGTCCTCCCCCTTTACCTTGTCCCCCTCACCAACACCTAACACCTGTCCAATCAAACCCAAATGTGTAAGGTGAAGTCTGCCCCATACACTTGACAACTCGCACAGTGCGGTACACCATACACTACACTATACTAAATCATCGGAACCTAAGGACCCGGTTTGGCCGACACTGCACCTGACCATCTTCACTTCTCCAACTGTGAAGGACCCACTTGCAGCTGGGTAGACGGGAGGTGGTGCTAGCTCGAACCAGAGACCTTTAGGACACAGTGTGAGCGTTTTATTTACACGGTCGCCAAATCCGAAAACTCGAAACTTAACCTTTTTTATTATTAATTGGTCATAACCTAACCTAACCTAATCTAATATAATCCAATCAAAGCTAAAAGGCAAATGTCTAGTAAGTAACGTCATGATGGGAAAGGCCAATAAACACACCCCAGGCCCCCATGCTCGTGGATTTTGCCCGACGGCGTCCCCGGTAGCGTCCCGGTGGACCCATTAGTTATCCCTGGAATGTTTCCCAATGTACCGGTCCAGCGGTGACTCCACCCCCTGGACCAGCTCACCTGATTGCTGATAACATCACTCTCCTGACTTGCCAAGTCAAGCAAATAATGTATTCATAGTAATGACAAGGGAAACGAATCACCTGATATATAAATGTTTTTCTAAGGAGACGACATTACAGGTATATTGTGTTTTGATTGGTGGCGTCTTGTAGGTCCTGGTGACGTTTATGTTCGCAAAGAGTCGCCTGTGACTTACCAGCATCCCCTCCATTAGGCTCTCCGGGATGCGATGACGTCACCAATTTGAGGTCGCCCGCTGAGTCGGGTTATTTACCCAGACAAGGAACGATTTTATATCGGTATTAAATTTGCATAATGGACTATTACGACCATATATTTGTGTTGTTACCGGTACACATGTGACACAGGTCGTAGGTAAACAATGCCATGAAGCGTTTATTGTTAGTTACTGTTTTTTTTATTGAACAGAGGCGTTTTGGTCGTGATGTTCAGTGTGTTGTTTCGTGGTGGCTGTTGGTTGTTACAGGGGAAGCTAACGATTGTTCACTGTAACAATGCTTGTAGGACGCTGCCACGGGAGTAAGATTACAGCTACGGGGAATTTATAAACACCAGCCGGGAATGCAGAGGAAAGAGTCTTGGTTTACACGTCACTGTACTGTCTTGCCCACCTGCCCACCACACCTGTCCACCAGCCCACCACACCTGTCCAGCACACCACCGCTGCTCCACTGCACCACAATTAACTAACGCCATTATACTCAGCTGTTGGTGGATGTGTTGGTGATTTAACTCTTACAGTATTCGCTAATAGAATTAATTAGTTACAACCGTTTAATTTGGGGATTACCTGAGGATTAGTTTAGGTTCAGTTAGGTTAGGTTAGGTTAGCGTGGTTAATCATAAGGTGAAGTAAGGTGATTATTTGTTGGTCTGTACACTTACAGTACTGGCTTATGATATGAATAAATAACCACTTGTTTATGGGAGGGGGAGGGGAGAGATGTATTCACTGTGGTTTGTCTGTCTGTCTGAACTGAGTCTTGAGTTTAGGTGAGCAGATGAACGTGATGTTGGGTTGCTAGGTCAAAGGTCAAGGTAATTTATATTCCCAAATATGAACTTGGTTGTCAGACTATAACTTAGCTAACTTTCCGTCTGTCTGTCTGTCTGTCTGCCCGTCTGTCTATCTGTTTGTCGAGGTAATACAGCTTCCACACCATGATGAAAGTCCCCCTAAGACAGAATAAATCGAAATTGAAATGAAACTTTTTTACGCACAGTTGATGACCCATATTGACTCTGGCCCGGGCGGAGGGTGACCACTTCTACTGATGGTTTTAGCTTTATAGATGGGGGAATGACGGGGTGGAGGGTGACGGGGTGGAGGGTGACGGGGTGGAGGATGACAGAGGTGGAGGATGACGGGGTGGAGGGTGACGGGGTGGAGGATGACAGGGTGGAGGATGACGGGGTGGAGGATGGCGGGTGGAGGATGATGGGGAGATGACGGGGTGGAGGACACGGGGTGGAGGATGACGGGTGGAGGATGAAGGGGTGGAGGATGACGGGGTGGAGGGTGACGGGGTGAGGTGACGGGGTGGAGGATGACGGGAGGTGGAGGATGATGGTGGGTATAGAGTGGAGGATGATACAAGGTAGGATGGCGGGGTGGGAGGATGATGGGGTGGAGGATGTATGGGGGTGGAGGATGACGGGGCGGGAGGATGGGGGTGGAGGATGACGGGGTGCAGGATGACGGGGTGGAGGATGACAGGGTGCAGGATGACGGGGCAGGGATGACATAGGCAGGATGACGGGTGCAGGATGACGGGGTGGAGGATGACAGGGAGCAGATGACGGGGTGGAGGGGATGACGGGTGGAGGATGACGGAGGTGGAGGATGACGGGTGGCATAGAGGGAGGGGATGACACAAGGTGGAGGGGATGGCGGGGTGGAGGATGACGGGGTGGAGGATGACAGGTGGAAGATGACGGGGCGGAGGATGACATAGGGTGGAGGATGACGGGGTGCAGGATGACGGGGTGGAGGGATGACAGGGTGCAGGATGACGGGGTGCAGGGATGACGGGGTGGAGGATGACGGGCAGGATGATGGGGTGTAGGGATGACAGGGCAGGATGACGGGGGTGGAGGGATACAGGTGCAGGATGACGGGGGTGGATGACGGGGTGCAGATGACGGGGTGGAGGATGACGGGGTGGAGGATGACGGGGTGCAGGATGACGGGGTGGAGGATGACGGGGTGCAGGATGACGGGGTGGAGGATGACAGGGTGCAGGATGACGGGGTGGAGGATGACAGGGTGCAGGATGACGGGGTGGAGGATGACATAGGGTGTAAGACGACATAGGCTGCAGGATGACACTGGTTGGAGGATGACAAATTACACCTATCTCTCCGGGTGTCAGAACTATACCACACACATGTATACAGTATAGGCCTATCACCAGGTGTCAAATACCATCGACATACACCCCGCCAGATAAACCAAATAATGTGTGTCCAAAAATATTTCTCGTATACAAAATGGAATTGAACTACAGAGCTTGTCATTTACATATTCATTCCTGTTACATCGTTAATAATTTAGTATTTCAAGTTTATAGGAGAGAAAAAGTGTTATTGTGTTATTTCATTGTTGATTGGTTCATTTATTTTGGTATAAAGTAAGTGTATGTGTGTGTGTGTGTGTGTGTGTGTGTGTGTGTGTGTGTGTGTGTGTGTGTGTGTGTGTGTGTATGTATGAGAGAGAGAGAGAGAGAGAGAGAGAGAGAGAGAGAGAGAGAGAGAGAGAGAGTCGACAATGAACAATATGACCATCAAGTGACTAATTTACCCTTAAGGACAAACACGCCCTCGGGAATGGCGTCGAAATTGCTCTGAGACTCTACTGTAACTAGAGCTGTTTTCTTCTTGCCAATTAAAAAAAAAGAATCAAATGAGAAGTAAGACTATTTTAGACTGTAGACCGTAGAGCTGTGACTGGTGTCTGTTTCTCAGTAGTACCGGGAGAGATATGACTGTTTGAGACTGTTAGATTGTGAAGCTCTGACTGGTGCCTGTCTCTCAGTGCCAGCGAGCGAGGCGGGAAATGTCAGATGTGCATTTTTCATAACGTTGAAAGGCTCGCCTTCGGAAAGCAGTACAGTATTGAGCTGTGAGAATGGTAATATTGAGCTCTTTAAATGGTAATATTGAGCTCTTTAAATGGTAATATTGAGCTCTTTAAATGGTAATATTGAGCTCTTTAAATGGTAGTAATGAGCTCTTTAAATGGTAGTACTGAGCTCTTTAAATGGTAGTAATGAGCTCTTTAAATGGTAGTATTGAGCTCTTTAAATGGTAGTATTGAGCTCTTTAAATGGTAGTATTGAGCTCTTTAAATGGTAGTATTGAGCTCTTTAAATGGTAGTATTGAGCTCTTTAAATGGTAGTATTGAGCTCTTTAAATGGTAATATTGAGCTCTTTAAATGGTAGTATTGAGCTCTCTAAATGGTAGTATTGAGCTCTTTAAATGGTAGTATTGAGCTCTTTAAATAGTAGTATTGAGCTCTTTAAATGGTAGTAATGAGCTCTTTAAATGGTATCTGTTTGGAGTTTGGAATAGCCACTGAAATATTTGCCTCGTTAAAGGATCACATGAAGATTAGTCACCCCATCTTATTGTTTACCTGATAATTAAAGACCTTAACCTAACCTAACTTAACCTCACCTAACGTAACCTTACCTTCACGTGTTCCTTCATATTAAAACTTGGGGAGGCAGGAAACAAGGGTTGGGAAGAGAGGACAAATGGGGTGGTCACAGAAGACACTGATGATGATGACGAGTAGGAAAGGGAGAGGGAAGAAGAAGGAGGAGGAGGAGGAATGATGTAATGAGAAAGCAGAACATAGGAACAAAAATATAGATTGGAAATGGAAAGGGAGGAATAGAGGAAGGAGGTGATGAATAATGAGAGAAAGGAGGGTCTTAATGGAGATGTCAGGTGGAGAATAATTGGATAATAGGAGATAACGTTGTGAAGATGAGAATAAGAGGAATGGAAAAAAAAAAATATCAAATAAGATGAATGTATGAGGGAGGTGTACGTAAGACCTGATGACTAAGAGAAACAGGAATAGTCTGTCTGTCTGTCTCCCTGTCTGTCAGTGTTTCTGTCTGTCTGTCTGTCACATTAAGGGGAAAACTTAGAGTATATTCAGTAGAAGGTTAAAGGGGTGTAGGTAAGATTTATTGAACACAACCCTGAATTATATACCAGAGGGGCAGTTCAACCGTGTTCACTTCTTGTTCATGTTCACTTGTTCATTGTGTGCGTGTGTGTGTGTGTGAGAGAGAGAGAGAGAGAGAGAGAGAGAGAGAGAGACCAACAAAAAACAACGAATCATCTCACTCCCTCTCTACCATCCAACACCACCGCCCCCCCCCCCGCCCACCTTCAGGATGGGTGGTATAGGAGGTGGAGGCATCCTGACGGTGATGGAGGAGAGTGATCCATCCTGCGGCAGGAGGGAGGCGCAGGAGTAATGGTCAAACCGCACAGTAGCAGGAGAACCTCGGGCCACCCTCCCTCCCTCCTTCCTTCCCTCCTTCCCTCCCTATTATACCGTAGTCCTGAATCCACCCGACGCAGGAGTACGCTCTTGTGTGTGTGTGTCTATGAGGAAGTAACACAGGTGAGACACATTTAAAGAGGGAAGGAGCAGCAGCCCCAGCAGATGGCACGGCTGTTGTGGTTGTAATACATTTTGTTAAACGATCGTTCTAGTCGATAATGATACGAGAATTACGACCAATCACAGACACTCAATTTGACGTGCACCCGCCTCTTCCTCCTCCCGCTTCCTCCTCCTTCATCTCGACACAAGGTCATTGGATACGTTTATTTTTTTAAGAGGTTAGAAGATGTGAAACGTTTATCTTAAGAGAGGTCAGGTGAAATTTTAAAAGGAAAAATCGATTCTCTCTCTCTCTCTCTCTCTCTCTCTCTCTCTCTCTCAACCGGTAGGAAACGAAAATGAAAATAGTAATTCTCTTCGGGAGGGGAAACTGAAGTGGGGGGAAAAAATCATCACCTGAAACAATGCTATAAATTCCAAAGTGGTTGTTCAGAGATAAGTGCTTGAG
>NW_024732077.1:0-5000 GCF_018991925.1 Homarus americanus
TGAACCATCCAAGTTATAAATAACACTCCAATTATCCTGAACCATCCAAGTTAAGGTCACCATCTACACAGATTCACCATCCTGAACCATCCAACCTGTAATAACTCACTATCTTGAACTATCCACATAGCAACAATCCACCATCCTGAACCATCCAAGTTAAGTAACAACACCACCGACCAATCATCCTGAACCATCCAAGTTATAACAACACTCCGCCATCCTCAACCACCCAAGTTATAACAACACTGCACCATCCTGAACCATCCGGGTTATAACAACACTCCACCCATCCTGAGCCATCCAACAACACCCAACCATTCTGAACCACCCAAGTTATAACCACCCCATCCTGAACCATCCAAGAACAACACTCACCATCCCGAACCATCCAAGTTATAACAACACTCCACCATCCTGAACCATCCAAGTTATAAATAACACCGCCATCCTCAACCACCCAAGAGAACAACACTGCACCATCCTGAACCATCCAAGTTATAACAACACTCCACCATCCTGGAGCTCATCCAAGTTATAACAACACTCACCATCCTGAACCACCCAAGTTATAACAACACTTCCATCCTGGAACCATCCAAGTTATAACAACACTCCACCATCCTGAACCATCCAAGTTATAGTCATCAACACTCCACCATCTCTGAACCATCCAAGTTATAAATAACACTCCACCATCCTGAACCATCCAAGTTATAACAACACTCCGCCATCCTGAACCACCCAAGTTAAACAACACCATCCTGAGCCATCCTGCTATAACAACACTCCACCATCCTGAACCACCCAAGTTATAACAACACCCACCATCCCGAACCAACCAAGTTATAAACAACACTCCACCATCTGAACCATCCAAGTTATAACAACACTCCAACTATCCTGAACCACCAAGTTATAACAACACTCCACCCATCCTGAACAACCCGTTAAAACAACACTCACCATCCTGAGCCATCCAAGTTATAACAACACTCCACCATCCCAGAACCATCCAAGTTAACACCACTCACCATCCTGAACCATCCAAGTGATAACAACACCAACCATCTCTGAACCAACGTTATAACAACACTCCACCATCCTGAACCATCTAAGTTATAACAACACTCCACCATCCTGAGCCATCTGCTATAACACCTAACAACCTGAGCCATCCAAGCAGCAATAACACTCCACCATCCTGAACCATCCAAGTTATAACAACACCACTCTGAACCACCGTTATGCAACAACACCCACCATCCTGAACCATCCGGGTTATAACAACGTCTCCACCATCCTGAGCCATCCAAGTTATAACAACACTCCACCATCCTTGAACCACCCGTTATAACAACACTTCCATCCTGAACCACCCAAGTTATAACAACGCTCCACCATCCTGGAACCATCCAAGTTATAACAACATTTCACCATCCTGAACCACCCAAGTTATAAATAACACCCCATCCTGAACCATCCAATTTATAACAACACCCACCATCCTGAACCACCCAAGTTATAACAACACTCAACCATCCCAAGAACCATCCGTTATAACAACACTCCACCATCCTGAACCATTCGAGCATAACACCACTCCACCATCCTCAACCATCCAATTCTATAACAACACTCCACCATCCCGAACCATCCAAGTTATAACAACACTCCACCATCCTGAACCACCCAAGTTAAAACAACACTCCATCCTGAACCATCCAAGTTATAACAACACTCCACAACTTGAACCATCCAAGTTATAACGACACTCCACCATCCTGAACCACCCAAGTTATAACACTCCACCATCCTGAACCATCCAAGTTATAACAACAACACCCACCATCCTGAACCATTCGAGTTATAACAACACTCCACCATCCTGAGCCATCCGGGTTATAACAACATTCACTCATCCTGAACCATCCAAGTTATAACAACACTCCAACCATCCTGAACCATCCAAGTTATAAATAACACTCCACCATCCTGAACCATCCAAGTTATAACAACACCCACCATCCAGAACCATCCAAGTTATAGCAACACTCCACCATCCTGAACCATCCAAGTGATAACAACACTCCACCATCCTGAACCATCCAAGTTATAACAACATCTAACCATCCTGAACCATCCAAGCTATAACAACACTCCACCATCCTGAACCATCTAAGTTATAACAACACCACCATCCTGAACCATCCAAGTTAACACCACTCCACCATCCTGGAACCATCCAAGTTAGTAACAACACTCCCCATCCTGAACCATCCAGTTATAACAACACTCCACCTCATCCTGAACCACCCAGTTATAAATAACACTCCACCATCCTGAACCACCCAAGTTAAAACAACACCCATCCTGAACCACCAAGTTATAACAACACTCCACCATCCTGAACCATCCAAGTTATAACAACACTCCACCATCCTGAGCCATCTGGGTTATAACACCACCAACCTGAGCCATCCAAGTTATTACAACACTCCAAATTATCCTGAACCATCCAAGTTATAACACCACCAACCATCCTGAACCATCCAAGTAATAGCAACACTCCACCAATCCTGAGCCATCCACGCTAAAACAACACCATCCTGAAAACCCAAGAACAACACCCACCATCCTGAACCACATCCAAGTTATAACAACACTCCACCCTCCAGAACCATCCAAGTTATAACAACACCCAACCATCCTGAACCACCCAAGTTATAACAACACTCCAACATCCTGAACCATCCAAGCTATAAATAACACTCCACCATCCAGAACCATCCAAGTTATAACAACACCCACCATCCTGAACCACCCAATATAACAACAACACTCCACCATCCTGAACCATCCAAGTTATAACAACACCCACCATCCTGAACCATCCAAGTTATAACAACACCCACCATCCAAACCATCCAAGTTATAACAACACTCCGCCATCCTGAACCACCCAAGTTAAAAACAACACCATCCTGGAGCCATCCGCTATAACAACACCATCCTGAACCACCCAAGTTATAACAACACCACCATCTCTGAACCAACCAAGTTATAACAACATCTACCATCCTGAACCATCCAAGTTATAAATAACACCACCCATCCTGAACCACCCAAGTTATACAACACTCCACCATCCTGAACCACCCAAGTTAAAAACAACACTCCACCATCCTGAGCCATCCAAGTTATAACAACACTCCACCATCCTGAACCATCCAAGCTAACACTACCCAATTCATCCTGAGCCATCCAAGGATAACAACACTCAACCATCCTGAACCACCCAAGTTATAACAACACCCACCATCTCTGAACCACATCCAAGTTATAAATAACACTCCACCATCCTGAGCTTCATCTGGTTATAACACTCCACCAACCTGAGCCATCTGGGTTATAACAACACTCCACCATCCTGAACTATCCAAGTTAAGTAACAACACTCCATCCTGAACCACCCAAGTTATAACAACACTCCACCATCCCGAACCATCCGTTATAACAACGCCCACCATCCTGAGCCATCCAAGTTATAACAACACTCCACCATCCTGAACCACCCAAGTTATAACAACACTCCCCCATCCTGAACCACCCAAGTTATAACAACGTCCCAACCATCCTGAACCATCCAAGTTATAACAACACTCTACCATCCTGAACCACCAAGTTATAACCCCATCCTGAACCATCCAATTTATAACAACACTCCACCATCCTGAACCACCCAAGTTATAACACTCAACCATCCTTAACCATCCAAGTTATAACAACACTCCACCATCCTGAACCATTCGGAGCATAACAATCACTCCACCATCCTCAACCATCCAACTTATAACAACACTCCACCATCCTGAACCATCCAAGTTAAGTAACAACACTCCACCATCCCCGAACCACCCAAGTTAAACAACACCATCCTGAAACCATCCAAGTTATAACAACACTCCACAATCCTGAATCCATCCAAGCAGTAACGACACTCCACCATCCGAACCACCCAAGTTATAACACTCCACCATCCTGAACCATCCAAGTTATAACAACACCACCATCCTGAACCATTCGAGTTATAACAACACTCCACCATCCTTGTTTTCATCCAAGTTATAACAACACTCTATCATCCTGAACCATCCAAGTTATAACAACACCACCATCCTGAACCATCCAAGTTATAACAACATCACCATCCTGAACCATCTAAGCTTGGCAACAACACTCACCACCATCTGAACCATCCAAGTTATAACAAATACTCCACCATCTCTGAACCATCCAAGTTATAACAACACTCCACCATCCTGAACCATCCGAAGTTATAACAACACCAATCATCCTGAATCCATCCAAGTTATAACAACACCACCATCCCGGAACCATCTGGGGTTATAACAACACCACCATCCTGAACCATCCGTTAACACTCCACTCCACCATCCTGAACCATCCAAGTTATAACAACACCCCCATCCCAAACCATCCAAGAGTAACAACACTCCACCATCCTGAACCACCCAAGTTATAACAACACTCACCATCCTGAACCACCCAAGTTAAAACAACACCATCCTGAACCAACCTAAGTTATAACAACACCAATCATCCTGAACCATCTGGCAACAACACCCACCATCCTGAGCCATCTAAGTTATAACACTCACCAACCTTGTTTATCCAAGTTATTACAACACTCCACCATCCTGAACCATCCAAGCTATAACACCACCCACCATCCTGAACCATCCAAGTAATAGCAACACCACCATCCCTGAGCCATCCACGCAAACAACACTCCATCCTGAACCACCCAAGTTAGGTCAAATAATTCCACCATCCTGAACCATCCAGTTATAACAACACTCCACCCTCCAGAACTATCCAAGTTGGTAACACCCACCATCCTGAACCACCCAAGTTATAACAACACTCAACTCATCCTGAATCCATCCAAGTTATAACAACACCAATTCATCCTGAAC
>NW_024732077.1:10000-35870 GCF_018991925.1 Homarus americanus
GGTCAAGTTAATTTAGGATAACTTTGGTTAGGTTAGGATAGCTGTGGTTAGGATAGGATAGCTTTGGTTAGGATAGGATAGCTTTGGTTAGGTGAGGATAGCTTTGGTTTGGTTAGGATAGGATAGCTTTGGTTAGGCTAGGATAGGATAGCTTTGGTCAAGTTAATTTAGGATAACTTTGGTTAGGTTAGGATAGCTGTAGTTAGGATAGGATAGCTTTGGTTAGGATAGGATAGCTTTGGTTAGGTGAGGATAGCTTTGGTTTGGTTAGGATAGGATAGCTTTGGTTAGGCTAGGATGATAGCTTTGGTTAGGTTAGGATAGATTTGGTTAGGTTAGGATAGCTTTGGTTAGGTTAGGTTAGGATAGCTTTGGTTTGGTAAGGATATGATAGCTTTGGTTAGATTAGTTTAGGTTAGGATAGGATAGCTTTGGTTAGGTTAGGTTAGGTTAAATTAGGTTAGGATGACTTTGGTGAGGTTAGGATGGCTTTGGTTAGGTTAGGATAACTTTGGTTAGGTTTAGGATAGCTTTGGTTTGGTTAGGATAGAATAGCTTTGGTTAGGTTAGGATAGTTTTGGTTAGGTTAGCTTTGGTTTGGTTAGGTTAGGTTACAAATTTTACAATATTTGTTTTGCCGAGACCTAACTTACAAAACTCTCCTCCTGTCCTGGGTTAACAAACGAGTGTCTGACTTTGCAGATGGTGAAGTGAAGGTTGCCGCGTACAGTGGCGGCCTCGTTACCTCCTGAATTGCCGAATTATTAGTATACAATGTATCTCATATAAACTGCCTCAGACTTGAACTGTTTGCAATGTACCTCATATAAACTGCCTCAGACTTGAACTGTTTACAATGTACCTCATATAAACTGCCTCAGACTTAAACTGTATACAATGTACTTTATCTAAACTGTCCCATTACCAATACTCGACAGTCTTTAAGATGTTTATGCTCTCCCACAAAATGTCTGTCTTACCGAACACCAAAGTTTCAAGAAATTCAATCATGTTTAAAAAAATAAAATAAAAAAATAAATGAGACAAACAAAAATAGTACACCAGCTTATCCCAACTCGATATAGACAGCCCAGCTTATCCCAACTGGATATTAGACAGCCCAGCTTATCCCAACTGGATATTAGACAGCCCAGCTTATCCCAACTGGAAATTAGACACCCCAGCTTATCCCAACTGAAGATTAAACACGCCAGTTTATTCCAACTAAATAGCACATATATCAAGCAGTGGTCCTACCCACCTTGCTATCTGGTAGCGAGACATGGGTCACATACAGGAGACACCTCAAGGCATTTGAAAACAACATAGTCTACGTTCCATCCTCCGAGTTCGCTGGGAAAACAACAGAACAAATGCCAGTATTCTCGCTGACACCAACTGTAGGAGCATCGAGGCTATCATTACCCATGAACAACTACGTTGGACTGGCCATGTTACCTGCATGCATGACAGTAGACTGCCAAAGCAGCTACTTTATAATCACCTAACGAATGGTAAACATAACCCTGGCGGACAACGAAAAATGTATCAGGATAGTTTTAAGACATACTTGAAAAATGGCAAATCGACTCCCCTCACCTGGGAGACGATTACTACACATTGTAACGCTTAGAGGAGCACCACACGGGAAAGAGTCAATACTTTCGAGTTAGCCGGACTGCATACTGAGGCAGAGAAGCGCCAGCGTTAGAAAGATGCTGCCGTCGCCCCTCCCGCACTAGATGTAGCCCTCCACACGTGCAACATCTGTGGACGGCCCTGCCAATCCCGTATCGGCCTCTCGGGTCACCTCAGAGCTCACCAACGAAGGTGACATCCTTAATAAGTCATATCATTGTATCATAGGTGGATGTTCGTCATAGTCGATTCCGAGTGACAGCAAAGAAGTAGAGTGTGTGTAATAATAATACTTAACGGTTTATTGAAGAAGTTCTGCAGCCCGAAGGCTGAAAATATTCATTGGACAAAAATGACTTATTACATACAAAGACATGGGGTGGGTGGGTCGTTTAATAAAAGCTTTCATTGTTAAAAGAAGTAGGAACAATGATTGAACATACAAATTATTATAGTTTACAGTTGATGGCCCGGGCCTAGACTGGTCATGGAGACACCAGGTGGTGTGGTGTTCACGTGGTGCAGTAACTCGTCCTCGGGTGTTGATATGAAGGACTTCACTTGGTCATGGGGACACCAGGTGGTGTGGGGGTGTGAAGCCGTACCCTCTCTGTTGTTCCCATGGTGGACTGATTAGCACCTCTTGGTTAGAAGATGGCGGTCAGTTCCCAGGGGTGCTTATCTCACTGGTGGGTCACAGCTCTCTCACTGGTACTGTCTAGTGCTGAATTCACTGACTTAAACACTGTTCATCACTGTTCAACACTGGTCCCACTTCTTTCCGAAACGAAATTGTCACTTTTGATTTTGTAGATATCCAGGTGGTGAGGATGGGTCGGGGAGAAGGACTTGGGTGAATGGGCCGAACATTGGCCAAGGGGGGCAGCTGCTCAGCACGAGTAGCGCCTGAATAGGTCTCGACCCGACGGTGGTCAAGGATGTAGTGTGTGTGTGTGTGTTAAAATCATTACCTCTATGATGCTGTTACAACATAAGTCATACTATTTACCTAAATCTCACCTTGTATACAGCGGATCACCTAAAGATTAGTCACTGCAGTTTACTGCACCTCGAGATTAGCCTAAGCTAACTCTAACTTAACCTAATCAATCTTAATGTAACGTAATGTCAGGGATAATCTGAAGTGCGAAATAAATAAGGAAATAAAAACTGAGCGGAATACAGAAACAATCTGGATAGAATTAATCGACAGTAGGGAAAAATTAATCATAGGAGAAATATATAGACCTCCCAATCTTGATAAGAGTTAATGAGCGACTAATCTGGGATGAAATGCGCAGGGCTTCCATACACAACAAAGTCTGTACAGTAGGCGATTTTAACCTTGGCCAAATAGATTGGACTGACCTTATGGGTAACTCAGTATCAGAGGATTTCTTCGAAACGATCCAGGACTGTTTCCGAAGTCAACATATAACCGAACCCACCAGGGGTAATAATATACTCAATTTAGTTCTGTCGAACAGAGAAAACCTCATTAGTAATGTCGAGGTAGGGAACGAACTTGCAAACAGCGATCACAAAGAAATTATATTCCAGGAAGATTTTCAGGTCAGACGTAAAGGGAATTCCATTAAAGTCCCAGATTTCAGAAGGGCAGACTTTGATAGTTTAAAGAGGCAGCTGAGGGAGGGGTGTCGCGCTTGGGTGCGAGCATGACAGATGACACCGACCTGATAACGAGATCTGAGATTTAAATAATGAGTTACTTAATGCACAAAGGCAGAACATACCATACAAAAAACTCAGATCAGACAACAATGACCCTAAATGGATAAATAATTATTTAAAGAACATTATTGGCCAAAGGAAGGCTATAGGTAGAAGCATAAATCGTGGCGAAATTTACCTCCGGGAGTATTATAAGGTACTGGCCGGTAGGGTTAAGACCGAGATAAGAAAAGCGAAGAGGAATTATGAACTAAAGATGGCAGGGGAGGCGAAAACAAACCCCAAAGGATTCTACCAAAAGTATCAAACTAAAACACGAGATAAGATTGGACCAATACGTTCAGATACCGGCGAGCTAACTGATAACTATGGAGAAATGAGCAATAATCTGAAAAAATATTTTTCACCAGTTTTCACCACCGAAAATTTAAACATGATACCCGAGGCACCGACTCTATTCAGAGATAGTGAAGAAAACAAATTAAGCGAGATAGTAGTAACTAGTAACGATGTTTATAAGCAAATAGACAAACTGATGCCTAATAAGTCACCTGGTCCCGATGAGATATTTGCCAAAGTATTAAAGGAATGTAAGGAAGAGCTTAGTATGCCCTTAGCAAAGTTGTTTAACATGTCATTAAAAACAGGTGTAGTACCAGAATCCTGGAGGATAGCGAATGTAATACCGATTTTCAAGAAGGGGGATAGATCACTATCCTCTAACTACCGCCCAATCAGTTAAACATCAATAGAAGGTAAATTACTAGAATAAATTATTTCAAACTCTATTCGAAACCACCTGGAGAAGCACAAGTTGATCAATGATTCCCAACATGGCTTCACAAGCTGGCATTCATGTCAAACTAATCTTTTAACATTCTTTTCATCAGTTTTCGAATCGGTGGACGAGGGGCACAATTATGATGTGGTATATCTCGACTTCAGCAAAGCCTTAGACAGAGTCCCCCACGAAAGACTAATTAGAAAGGTAGAAGCGCATGGCATCAAAGGTAATATCAGTCAATGGATTAGGGCGTTAGGGTGTGTCATACGGAGGCGAATTTTTTTTTTTTTTGAGTTTGAAAAATCGGCCCATGGTATTAATGATGTAGTTCTATGTGCAGAATCATGTGATATCTTCAGATTTGAAAAGTTTTCATTTTTTGCTAGGTAAATTTTAACTTGAAATCTTATGAAAATTCAGTATTCCCACCCTTTTACCAACACCACTAAATAGCTTATTTAAAGTAAAGTAAATGTATCAGGTTAATTTATTAGGATGAAAATGATCCAGAATAGTGAAACGAATGATCTTGACACATTTATTAAATTTAATATTCCTTTAGAAAACAAAATCATCAAATACAAAAACCGGTTTTACTACTACGACCCGGTGTTGCTGCACACCATAGAGAACATGTCTTTCTTGCTTCTGTTTCTACTCATCACCTCCCTGCTGACCACCTGAGCTCGGATGTAGCCTTCCCTCCTCTCCTGGCTGTACACGTGACTGCTGGCCTCGCTCACTTGCTGTACACAACGCTCTATACTCTGGGTGTGCGAGGGCCAGGCAGGGACATGCATGGGGTTGTCCAGGAAAGCTCTGACTTGAACATTGGTGAGGCTGCAGGTAAGAGGGGGCTCACTGCCAGCCTGGATGTTATCCAGATCTATGAGATCAGTGAGGGTCTTGGCACCTAGATTGACTTCAGGAGTCTTCCTGACCCTGAAGGAATCGTCACCAACTGATTCGTCATGCCCAGATCCTCTCATAAGTCTCATATCCAAGATCTTTTTGACTGCCACTCTTCTCTCCTCCTCATCCTTACTGCAGAGCATTGTCTGCAGAACTGCCTCGGGATGAGCATACCAGGAAGATCTCCTCACAGTCTGCTCCACAATCTGAACAACCTTCCTTGGCTGACTCCTCAGGAGCTCAAGCTGGAAGAGAACATGCCTCGGACCTTCGGAGAACGATGACTTGACCTTGGTGTTGAACCAATTTGGCAAGTAGACACTCACGATGAATTGGACAATAAGTCTCAGGTTGTGAAGCTGGTTCCCTTTCAGTTTATGATGAGCGACCCAAATTCTGCAGAACCTGAGAGCCGTTGTGAGCCACCTAGAATGTGAGACTGGACCTATCTGCAGGTAAGCAAGTCTATCAGGCATGACCCCAGTTTTGATGGCACTGCAAATCATGTAACCATAGTACTGGTCAGTACTCAGGTCGTCAATGACAGTATGTGCAAGCTCAACGAGTGGAGGGCCAACTGTGATTTTTTCAAAGCTCGGATTTATTTCTAACTCGGTGGCAGAGTCCAGCATCTTGCCAAGAGGACCAGACCATCTGTTGTTTGAAAAAGTCTTGCCATCCAGCTCCTGGATCAGATGTCTGAGTGGCAACTCGTTGGTGTGGAGGTCACAAACAATCCAGACCAGCTTCCTCCCAATCTTCCGCTCTGTCCACTGTATGACCCCCCCTTGCCACCCTGTGTTCGTGTTGGTGCTGTCCCCTCCAATGGCCTGCAGGGTCTGGTCTACGTTCCTCTCTCTGAGCCAGTTCACAATGTTATCTGCCACTATCTCAGCTGATTTCCTGATGTCATCTTTCTCTGGAGTGAAATGCCACAAATACTTCCCTCCTGGTTCACTGCAGCAGGAGTAGTGTTCCTCCTTCACCATGGCAGGAACAACTTGTCAGAATCTCCAACTTTATAAACACTTTAGTGTCATCCTTCTCCCATCAAAGAACAAACAATTGATTCCATTTTCTCTTATCCCCTTATCAAACTCCTCTTCTAGGTTACTGACAAGTTTCTCCTGAGCTCTCCTTACTTTGTTATGATCTATCACCAGGTGAACATCATCAGGTGTTATCAAACCACCGTCAATCCAGGCAGCTGTTGCTATCTCTGCAGTTTCTCTGAGACCAGTGTGGTGTCGCATGCTGGCCAGAGCTATGCTCGGGATATCTTTCCTATTTCGAATCTTATGCCTGGAAGGTTTGGGATCATTATTTTCTGGGTTAGGGACAAAGTCACCATTCTCCTGGTCAGCACTCGGATCAGCCATGGGGAAGTCATTAAACTCTGAATCAGCTTGACTCCAATCATCGGCCTTTTTTACCTCACCCTGGGCCTTCTCAAGTCTCTTTTCCTCGGCAACTCTTCTCCTCTTCTGTCTCTCTGTGGCAGCCTCCTGTCTCTTGGACTCCGGAATATCTTGGCTAGAAATCATGAGAGCCCCTATACTGCTTCTCTCTCTGTGCTTTGACAAATGCCAGTTCGATCACAGGAATCTTCAGTTCACGCTTGCAAATACAGGAGATGTGGGCCTCGGATTTACAGTCACGATCGCATCCAAACTCAGGACAGAGAACAATTGGGCACTTGCAAGTAATTATGTCAAATAACTGGTCCAGTTGCTTGGCAAAGCTGTCCTTAACTGCAAGTTTTCCTCTCCCAAGAGAGATATCTCTTGCCTTTTCCCAACTGGCTAGCAGTCTCTCACTAATCTTCTTCTGACTTGTTATGACTGGAGGCTTGAACTGAGCGTTAGCCAGAGTGTACTGTGCCAAGACAGCTTTGGTCATATCACTGGCAATGTCTTTGTTTGTGTAAGTTCTTTGGTTCTTTTCACTGATTTGCCTGATTAAAACACCGTATCTCAAAGCATATCTCAATGTAGTCAACTCCGACTTCAGGAGCTCTCTCCCAGACCCAAGATAGTGACTGAGATGGCTGGATTTTTGGTTCCTCGTCCTGACACAAGCAGCCATCGCAAATATTATCAACTTATAAATGCATCAGAATCTGAAACAGAAAAAAATATTGTTATTTGGGTTGTTAAAGAATGAAGTCAGAAAGCAATGTTCACTATTTAATTGTAATGCACTAATGCAGCTGTACGTTAGATTTTCGATAAATTTCACGCTAAAATTTACCTAGCAAAAGGTTGCAAAATATTGAAACTGAAATTATTTTCTATTTATATACACTAAAATCTACCAAAAAAGTGATGGGCCATTAGTTTTAGCTGATCTTCCCTCCTATGACACACCCTATTAGGGCGTGGTTACCGGACAGGAAACATTGAGTGAGCATAAACGGCACTAAATCGCATTGGAGCAACGTCACTAGTGGAGTTCCCCAAGGCTCAGTATGTGGACCATTATTATTTATTATATTCATAAACGACATAGATATCGGCATAGACAGCAACATAAGTAAATTTGCTGATGACACTAAAATAGGACGTGTAATTAAATCTGACGAGGACTCTGCAAAACTTCAGGAAGATCTAAACAAATTTTTCGAATGGTCGGAAAAATGGCAGATGAAATTCAACGTGGACAAAAGTAAAGCACTCACTATAGGATATGTAAACAGGGAAACCAGTTATCAGATGAACAACGATGCCATTGTGGAATCCGACTGTGAGAGAGATTTAGGTAATGATAAGTAGGCATCTTAAGCCAAGTAAACAATGTGTTTTTGCTCTTAACAAGGCTAATAAAGTACTTGGGTTCATACAAAGGAGTGTTAGTTACAAGACTAGCGAGGTCATCTTAAAATTATATCTAGCGCTTGTGAGACCTCACCTGGATTACGCAGTTCAGTTCTGGTCACCGTATTACAGAATGGATATAGAATCCTTGGAAAGAATCTAGAGGAGAATGACAAGACTAATCCCGGGCATTAGGAACCTTGAATACAGAGACAGGTTAAAGCATCTTAATTTGCACTCCCTCGAGAGACTTATGTGAGGGGTGACATGATAGTGGTGTATAAATGGAAGGCAGGGTTAAACAAAGGGGACATTACAAAGGTACTCAAACTATCCAACCAGGAGTGAACTCATAACAATGGCTTTAAATTAGACAAATTTAGATTTCGGCGTGAAATAGGTAAACACTGGTTTGGAAACAGAGTAGTGGATGAATGGAACAAGTTACCAAATATCATCATTAACTCGAATATGCTGGATAGCTTCAAACATAGGGTGGATGCTTATATGAGCAATAGGGGTTGGGTATAAACGGGACTGCCCAGTATGGGTGAATAGGCCCGCTGCAGTTTCCTCCATTCTTATGTAATGTAACCTAACCTATCTTAATGCTAACCTAACCAAATCTAAATTAACCTGACCTTATCTAACATGAATCTAACCTAACCTAATACTCCATTAACCTAACCTAACCTAATACTACATTAACCTAACCTAACCTATCTCTATCAGGTGAAATAAGCTAGGGTGACTAATCTTCAGGTGATCTTAACAAAATTTTTAACTTTTTACAACCAAATTAGGATAAACTGATGCAGCATACAAGGACACAATATTCATACATATTACAAGTATATACACAACATACATAATACAGCTATACTATATAATAACATGTTACGGTTTTTTTGCGGACAACCTAAATTAACCTGACCTTATGGTTAAGTTAAGTGAGAGGTTAGGTTAGGTTAGATTAGGTTGGGTTACGTTACATTACGTTACGTTAGCGTCATGATGGTTAATCTTCAGGTGTATTAAGGTGAGGAGGACTAATCTTCAGTTGGCCACAAGACATGACAGATAAGCGTGTCAGGAAGCACTCAAGTGTTCCCCTAGCGTGACTCTGGCTCGTAAACACACACACGCAATCCCCTTAAGACGCTGTACTGTACATGAGGGACCGATGAGACACAATGAAGGGCAAGGAAAAATAGGGTTACGGCAATGAAGGGCAAGGAAAAATAGGGTTACGGCAATGAAGGGCAAGGAAAAATAGGGTTACGGCAATGAAGGGCAAGGAAAAATAGGGTAAGGGCAAGGAAAAATAGGGTTAGAGCAAGGAAACACAGGGTTAGGGCAATGAAGGGCAAGGAAAAATAGGGTAAGGGCAAGGAAAAATAGGGTTAGGGCAAGGAACCAAAGGGTTAGGGCAATGAAGGGCAAGGAATAATCAGGGTAAGGGCAATGAAGGTCAAGGAAACTAACTAAAAAAAACTGGATAAGAATAAGAAAGGGCAAGGAAAAACAATCAATATTAAGAGAGGAATGAAGACCTTATGAAGGGCAAGAACAAATAGAAGGGAAATGAAGGACAAGGAAAGGCAGACAGAACAGGGTAAGGGCAAGGACAGATGGGATAGGGCAAAGAGAAAACAAAGGACTACACATGAGGGGAAGGTAATGATAAAAAAGAGAGGGGCAATGGTGAAAAGAGAAGGGCAATCGTGAAAAGGGAAGGGCAATGGTGAAAAGGGAAGGGCAATGGTGAAGAGAAGGGCAATGGTGAAAAGAGAAGGGCAATGGCGAAAAGAGAAGGGCAATGGCGAAAAGAGAAGGGCAATCGTGAAAAGGGAAGGGCAATGGTGAAAAGAAAAGGGCAATGGTGAAGAGAAGGGCAATGGTGAAGAGAAGGGCAATGGTGAAAAGGAAGGGCAATGGTGAAAAGGAAGGACAATGGTGAAAAGAGAAGGGCAATGGTGTAAAGAGAATGCAGTGGTGAAAAGGGTGGGCAATGGTGAAAAGATGAGCAATGGTGCAAAGGGTGGACAATGGTGGAAAGGGTGGGCAATGGTGAAAAGAGAAGGGCAATGGTGTAAAGAGAATGCAGTGGTGAAAAGGGTGGGCAATGGTGAAGAGATGAGCAATGGTGCAAAGGGTGGACAATGGTGAAAAGGGTGGGCAATGGTGAAAAGGGAGAGCAATGGTGAAAAGAGTGGGCAATGGTGAAAAGTCGGCAATAATAAGTAGGTAAAGCACTACAGAATAAGTGGTCCCATAGACATGACATTTGAGGGTCCCATAGACATAGTTTTCTGACCGCCATTTTGGAAAATGCGTGCCACGGCCGTCGGGGGGCAAAATATGCAGTTGCAACATATCCAGATTTGTTCATATAAAATTCAATAAGTTGTGACAAACTTGGTACTTATATCACAAAGTTGCACAATAGATTTGCTATGCCGCCCCACTATGGACGTCAAAGGACAGTATACTGTAGGTAATGAGGCAACATGGCCGGCACTACACTCGACATCCTTCACTTCACTAACTGATACTTAGATACCCACTTGCAGCCGGGTGTGCCCCGGGATCGAATCTGTGACCGGTAGGGGACAGGGATATGGCCTTTGAGGGGCAGGTAGGAGGGGTGAAGGGTATGGAGGAGCGGTGTGAGGGGTGAGGGGTAGGGAGGAGGGAAGAAAGAGGGCCAAGGGTAGGGGGGTGAAGGGCAGGGAGGAGGGGAGGGGCAGGGAGGGGGGGTGGAGGGCAGGGAGGGGGTGAGGGGAGGAGGGAGAAAGAGGGTCAAGGGTAGGGGGTGAGGGGCAGGAGGGGGGGAAGAAGAGGGTCAAGGGTAGGGGGTGAGGGACAGGGAGGGGGAAGAAAGAGGGTCAAGGGTAGGGGGGTGTCTATCAATGCAGGAGGTCAGTGTTAAGGGTAGTAGCCGTGTCTGGTGAGTCACGTGATCAATAATTGTAGTGGTGGTGGTGGTGGTGGTGGTGGTGGTGGTGGTGGTGGTGGTGGTGGTGGTGGTAGTGGTGGTAATGGTGGTGGTGGTAATGGTGATGGTAATGGTGGTGGTGGTGGTGGTGGTGGTGGTGGTAATGGTGATGGTAATGGTGGTGGTGGTGGTGGTGGTGGTGGTGGTGGTGGTGGTGGTGGTGGTGGTGGTAATGGTGGTGGTGGTGGTGGGTAATGGTGGTGGTGGTGGTGGTGGTAATGGTGGTGGTGGTGGTGTGGTGGTGGTGGTGGTAATGGTGGTGGTGGTGGTGGTGGTGGTGGTGGTGGTGGTGGTGGTGGTGGTGGTGGTGGTGGTGGTGGTGGTGGTGGTAATGGTGATGGTATGGTGGTGGTGGTGGTGGTTGAGTGCTTGCCTGGCGGTCAATGGCTGACTCATGTGTGGAGCCGTGGGTGTGCAGGTGTTCCAGGCTTCACTCACCTTCACCTCACCCCTTCACCTACAGTGTACCACAGGCGGTCCACCCTCTGACACCACCTACAGTGGGTACAGGCGGACACCTCTGACACCACCTATAGTGTACCACAGGCGGTCCAGACACCACCTGCAATGTACCCAGTACAGGCGGTCCACCTGACACCACCTATGTGTGCGGTACAGGCGGACCACCCCTCTGACACCACCTATAGTGTACCGGTACAGGCGGTCCACCCCTGACACCACCTACAATGTACCTGTACAGGCGGTCCACCCCTGACACCACCTATAGTGTACCGGTACAGGCGGTCCACCCCCCTGACACCACCTATAGTGTACCGGTACAGGCGGTCCACCCCCCTGACACCACCTATAGCGTACCGGTACAGGTGGTCCACCCTCTGACACCACCTATAGTGTACCGGTACAGGCGGTCCACCCTCTGACACCACCTACAGTGTACCACAGGCGGTCCACCCTCTGACACCACCTACAGTGGGTACAGGCGGACACCTCTGACACCACCTATAGTGTACCACAGGCGGTCCAGACACCACCTGCAATGTACCCAGTACAGGCGGTCCACCTGACACCACCTATGTGTGCGGTACAGGCGGACCACCCCTCTGACACCACCTATAGTGTACCGGTACAGGCGGTCCACCCCTGACACCACCTACAATGTACCTGTACAGGCGGTCCACCCCTGACACCACCTATAGTGTACCGGTACAGGCGGTCCACCCCCCTGACACCACCTATAGTGTACCGGTACAGGCGGTCCACCCCCCTGACACCACCTATAGCGTACCGGTACAGGTGGTAATCCTCAAACTTGGCTGGGTGGGAGACACACCAGCGCAGCTTCACATGTTAGACCATCTGTACCTGTAGTGCTGTGAGCGGACACCAAGTTGACATAACTACGATATTTATTGTAATCATGTCCTGTTAAACCTTATATCTTCCTCGCTGTATAAAATATAATGTACTTAAGTGGCTAAACATATGATATTAATGAATCATATTAGTGAATTTTAATGTTTTCTCACTTGGCCGCCATCCTTGAAATTGAAAATGGCTGTTCGGGAATAATAATGTTCCTTTATTTTGACCTAAAATCCTGACTTAAAGACTAATAGTATAGAACTGTTTGATGCCACCACAACACAAGGTCTCGCTGTTAGTCAATATATGATCCATCGGTCATAAGTAAACGTAAACAACAACGGACGACGCTGAACAGAGATGTTGGACTTATCTCAAGGATGTACAGAGGTTAGCAGACTCGGTGAACCTTTCAGACACGAGAACCAGGCATCATCATCAGAATCATGTTGCTGTTGCTAACCTAACCTAACTTTTCTCGTACCGTTAACCTCATCACAGTAGTTTAGTTTCATCTCTTACAATGTTACACAAGGAAGGAAAACAGTTATGATGACAACCTTAGAGCAGGTTAACTCGCCCCACCTAGCCACGGAGAGGCAGACACCCTTATATTATGTCATGGTGCTGCCCTTAATAGTGGCACAGACTCTTACCAGAATATGTCATGGTGCTGCCCGTAACGGTGGCACAGACTCTACCAGATTATGTCATGGTGCTGCCCGTAACGGTGGCACAGACTCTACTAAGTTACCAGTACCTGTGGCTGCCATTTGGAACTGGGGAAATACCCGTTACTTGGCCGCCCATCAAGTATCATAAAGCCTTGGGCCAGACACAGCGGCCGCCCACACGCTGAGAGCCTGTAATACGGCATCATGTTTTAATGGAGTTGGTACAGCTTCTCTCTGGGCTACGTGGAGTGCTTTGACAGATATCTCGGGCACACTCAATATGCAGATGGTGACCTGTGGTGTAATGGTCAGCATGCTCGTCTCGCAAGCGAGCGGACCCGGGTTCGATCCCAGGGCAAGGTGAAACTATGGGCAAGTTTGTTTACGCCATTTGCCTCTGTCTACCCAGCAGTAATTGGGAACCTGGATGTTAATCGATTTGCGGATCGTGTCCCGGGGTATTAGTTAGTCAGTGCAATTGGCGAGTTGTCCGGTCTTCTCGGACTATTCCTTGACACTGGGTCATGCAACTCGTTAACTTAGGGTGTGGTTGTTGTGTTGGCGACAGCTTCTACACCTTAAACAAATTCATGCCTAGGTGGCCCTTGGGACTGACATCCTTGTTACACGAGGGGTAACCATTATACAATTATATATATATATATATATATATATATATACATAATGTCACCTAATGCTTCATTAATACGGGTTTCTTTATGTAGAAATATCTGTATTAACCAACTTTAAACTATTGGCCACAGCCTCGCTAACAATTACTAACCTTGCCAACTCCATAAACCAAGTTAGTAAAATATAATTATGTTCCAATATGCTCCAATATGTTCCAATATTCTAATATGTTCAAGTACAACTGTTCTAAATGTGTCATTAACGTTATAAGGTTATTACTGCACTTCAACGGCTAAGACCTTTAAGCACGTAACAAAGTGAGTAATTACACCAGGGTAGTTGGTAATGCCGTAAGTGTGTGTGTGATAAAGAAGGGAGGAGAGAGGGGAGGAAAAGTGAAACGGAGAGAAGGGGGGGAGGAGAATGGAGAAGGAAAGTGCTGGAGGAGGAAAAATGGGGGGGGGGGAAGAGAGAGACGAAGGGAGAGGAGGCGAAGAGACCAGAAGGAAGAGAGAAGGAAAGAAAGGAGGGATGGAGGGAGGGAAGGGGGAGAGGAAGGGAGGTAACATATGTACACTAACAGCTAGAGGGAGGCAGGTGAGGTGTTCCGAGAATATTGATCTTTTTGGCCAGGTGTAGCTCCTACCTGTGAGGGGCGAGAGAGGTGTACTGTAGTCGTGGGTGTAATCAATGGATGTGTGTGTTGTGTGTAAGTAAATACACTACAATTAGATAATTACCCGGGACACACCTGTACCCGGCCTTAAACAGGGCCGGGGGCTACAACACCCTCTTATTAATGTCTTGTGTGTGGCCATGAAACTCTCAAAGCAGGTGTGTGAACTTTGTGTGAAAGTACTTACATACATACAAACAAACAAACATACATTCATACATACATACATACATACATACATACATACATACATACATACATACATACATACATAAGCGCATGAGAACTTCGAGTTTTCCTTTTTCCTAGGTGGGAATCAGCATATAACACCATGCATCATCAATACATATAACACCATCCTTCATCACTATATATAACACCACCCATCATCACTACATATAACACCATCCATCATCACTACATATAACACCATCCTTCATCACTACATATAACACCATCCATCATCACTACATATAACACCATCCATCATCACTACATATAACACCACCCACCATTACTACATAACACCATCCATCATCACCACATATAACACCATCCATCATCACTACATATAACACCATCCATCATCACTACATATAACACCATCCATCATCACTACATATAACACCATCCATCTTCACTACATATAACACCATCCATCATCACTACATATAACACCATCCATCATCACTACATATAACACCACCCATCAGCACTGCATATAACACCATCCATCATCACTACATATAACACCACCCATCAGCACTGCATATAACACCATCCATCATCACTACATATAACACCATCCTTCATCACTACATATAACACCACTCATCATCACTACATATAACACCATCCATCATCACTACATATAACACCACCCATCAGCACTGCATATAACACCATCCATCATCACTACATATAACACCATCCATCATCATCACTTCATCACTACAGATCGGTAAAGTAGTTTCCGAGATTCTCGTGCGGACACACAAACAAACAAACACACAGACATACTTCTTTGTTATATATATATGGAGCTAATTGAATCGGGGTAAAGGCAGTGAGGGCGGTGACAGCAGGTAGTGGTGGTATCAGGTGGTGGCAGCAGGTGGTGACAGGATATTGGCAATAGAGTTCAAAGAGGTGATAGAATGGTGAGTGGGTAGTGGGTGGGTGAGTGAGTGGGTGAGTGGGTAGTGGGTGGTGGGTGGGTGAGTGGGTAGTGGGTGGTGGGTGAGTGAGTGGGTGGGTGGTCTTTAAAGATGTTTTGGGTAGATGGGCAAGAGGATAATATCAGAAGATGGGTGTGCGCCATGTGGGTGATGGAGGTGAGCAAGTGGGTAGTAGAAGTGGGCATGTGGGTAGGAGAAGTAGGCATGTGGATAGTAGAAGTGGGCATGTGGGTAGTAGAAGTGGGCATGTGGATAGTAGAAGAAGGCATGTGGATAGTAAGTACTGTGCCCGCCCTGTTCCCATCCAGTAAAGGCAAGACATAATCTACAAGTCAAAAACAATGTTGTTGACTTGAGGCAGAAATAGTTGTGGTGCTCTGTGGTGTAGCCTGAGGCCTCCCTCCTCTTAATAGTCTGGTGGTGTGGGAAGACTACCAGCGTCTCCCTGCTTATGTCTCTGCTGTCACCTGCTGTGTGTGGGAAGACTACCAGCATCTCCCTGCTTATGCCCCATGTCACTGTTGGTGTGTGAAGACTACCATGTCTCCCTGCTGAGGTCTCTGTTGTCACCTGCTGTGTGTGTGGGGAAGACTACCAGCATCTCCCTGCTTATGTCTCTGCTGTCACCTGCTGTGTGTGTGTGGGAAGACTACCAGCACCCCCTGCTTATGTCTCTGCTGTCACCTGCTGTGTGTGGGAAGACTACCAGCATCTCCCTGCTTATATGTCTCTGCTGTCACCATGTGTGTGTGGGGAAGACTACCAGCATCTCCCCTGCTTATGTTCTGCTGTCACCTGCTGTGTGTGGGAAGACTACCACATCTCCCTATGTCTCTGTCACCTGCTGTGTGTGTGGGGAAGACTACCACATCTCCCTGCTTATGTCTCTGCTGTCACCTGGCTGTGTGTTTAGGGGAAGACTACCAGAGTCTTCCGTTTATCTCTGATGCCCGTGGAAGACCAGAGTCTTCCTGCTTATCTCTCTCTCTGATGCCCACCGCCAGTGTGGGGGAAGACTACCGAGTCTCCTGCTTATCTCTGATGTCACCTGTTGTGTGGGAAGACTACCAGTCTTCCTGCTTATCTCTGATGTCAATGCTGTGTGTGTGAACCACGTCCCCATCTGTCTGCTATCACTCATGTGTGTGTGGGGGAAGATCAGAGTCTTCCGTTTATCTCTGATGTCACCTGCTGTGTGTGTGTGAAGACTACCAGCGTCTTCCTGCTTAACTCTCTGATGTCACCTGCTGTGTGTGTGTGAAGACTACCAGCGTCTTCCTGCTTAACTCTCTGATGTCACCTGCTGTGTGTGTGTGAAGACTACCAGCGTCTTCCTGCTTAACTCTCTGATGTCACCTGCTGTGTGTGTGTGAAGACTACCAGCGTCTTCCTGCTTAACTCTCTGATGTCACCTGCTGTGTGTGGGGGAGGGGGAAGACTCAATGGCATCTTCCTGCTTAACTCTGATGTCACCTGCTGTGGAGACTAACAGCGTCTTCCAGCTTATTTCTCTGCTGTCACCTGCTGTGTGTGAGGGGGGGGCGACTAACAGCACTTTCCTGCTTAACTTGATGTCACCTGCTGTGTGTGGGGAAGACTACCAGTGCCTTCCTGCTTATCTCTGCTGTCACCTGCTGTGTGTGGGGAGGGGAAGACTAACAGCATCTCCTGCTTAACTCTGATGCTTCCATGGGGTGTGTGGGGGGGAAGACTCACCAGCGTCTTCCGCTTAATCCCCATGTCACCTGCTGTGTGTGTGGGGGGGAAGACCACGCACTTTGCTTAACCCTGATGTCACCTGTTGTGTGTGTGAAGACTACCATGTCTTCCTGCTTAACTTCTGATGTCACTCCAAGGCTGTGTGTGTGGGGGAGGGGAAGACTAACAGCATCTTCCTGCTTAACTCTCTGATGTCAACTGCTGTGTGTGTGGGGGGGGGGGGAAGACTAACAGCATCTTCCTGCTTAACTCTCTGATGTCACCTGCTGTGTGTGTGGGAAGACTACCAGCGTCTTCCTGCTTAACTCTCTGATGTCACCTTGTACTGCGCACATCATTGTCATTCCTAAAAACCCCATTTAATTCATATTACGCTATATAACATTCAAATCTACCGCGCTTGTAGAACCTCAGAAAACGGGAAACTTTGATAAAGGATAACTCACCTACTCAATGTTACTAGACCATGTGTTGTATTGTACCCAGGTACAGTTATATAATATTAATTGTATGTATTCATAGCATTAAGGAGAACTCAGGGTATCCATAAGATGAATGTTAAAGTCCAGTTGAGCCGGACTAGTGTACTGAAGGACTAAGTGTGGATCAGGGTTTGAAGGTCTGTGAACGTGTAGCGAACATAACTTCCACAGATATCATATGAAAATACATGAGAACAATGGTCTGGAAAAAGGATAAATGTATCAGAACTATGTGAGGTGTTGGAAGTGACCCAGAAACTATACTTGAAAGGAAATATCTTGTATGCGTCGGTATGAATTTAATACACCTCGTATCCTCACGTGACATATACCCACGACAGGTACAGTGATCAGAGAATCTTATGTCTGTGTTCAAATAGTGCAATGTGTGAGAGGATGATCCCTAATTACAGTTTTAAGTGAAGTTGATACACCCCCGCCATGAACATTCGGCCTTTGTTTTAAGGCGCGTCATGTACCCGCCTCGAGTGTGCCGTGTTGATATTATAACCCAATGAATTTACCCACGAATTAGCAAACCAGAACCTTACCTTAGTTTGTACTTTAGGGTTAAAAAAATGTGTTTATAAGGCATGAGTGACAATATGCCGAAAAATTTTCAGGTGAGAACCGTAAGAAATAAAAGTAAAAATTAAAGATTGGAAACTGTAGGCCTACATGGTGACGCGCGGCGGGGCACTGCACTCAGTCCCTTTCGTTCTACCATCACCTCAGGTCAGTGTCCTATCTGGCTATATCCCGCCCTATAATTAAGGCTTATATGGAAGTTATTACAGTTTAAAGCTTTGCCTGATGTATAAGTGTAAAAGTAATGTGTTAGGGGGTGTGGTAACTGCCCGTCAGGCATTATTTCTGAGTCCCTTTCGTTCTACCGTCACCTCAGGTTCCATGCGGTAGGAGTGCCTTGCTGCCCGGCAGCCATTATCCCTATGAGAGTCCCAACAGGTGGTGACTACTCCCAGCTATGCCAATCCACTGTGAACCTGTGGATTTCCAGCACACCACTCCAAATGAGTAGTAACAAATAAGGAGACCGTGAGAAACTCTGCTGTCGTCACTTGGAGCGACCTATAATACCAGGCGTAGAAATAGTACTGGTATGTCTCTTGGTGAAGCCCTCGTCTTTACCCACCGAGGGCGGTGTGCGAACGAGGTGCCTGTTGTGTATACCTAAAAGTCACAAGGCTTCCCATACCTGCAGGGGGGGAGTGTAACATGTGTGTTGAGATGGTGCTACTATGTATGATAACCGACGGTGCTATATTCCATCCAGGTGGAGCAGTCTGATGTGTTAAGGGATAGTGTAAGAAGGAATGACCGAGGTAAGGTGGTCACAGATTGCTATGCAATAAGTATGTGGATGACACGCCATTAATGTAAGACGTCTGGTGCCCATCTGGGTAACCAACATTTTCGTTGTTCTTCCGAGGAAGACCAATTCCTGTGTATGCTTTTTACCAGTATGCTTTATAAGGAATAAATTAATTAAGACCTGTTATGGTTTCACCCTTCTTTCCCCTTATCGATCTGGTCAATGGAAAACCTAACCCAATGCCTAGTCCACTTTGCACGCTACCTAACGAGCTACATGCTGTCCAGAGGGGGTCTGGTGGCAGCGACCCTTAGAAATTAAGATTAGAGTTAAGTATTCCCCCTTAGAATTAGTGACCCCCAGTCTGGCAGTATAACCTGCTGTGTGTGTGGGAAGACTACCAGCGTCTTCCTGCTTAACTCTCTGCTGTCACCTCGTGTTATTAACGTTGACAGATGACAGCTACGAGATGTACTATGAATGTGACGTGTCGTGTCGTGTCTTCACCCCAAGCCGCGTGACACAGGTCCTGTACTTGGTCCTGTACGGTGCTTGGACTGTTATTTAGTGCCGCTCTACTGCCAGCAATTACGACTCCGTCCTTCTAGCAGTTTTTACAGCTAATGGTGATAGTTGACAGCGGGTCACTTGAAGATTGTAACCCTGCTCCACTTATTTCACCTGATGATTAAACCCACAACTTCACCTAACCTATCCTAATCTATTGAAAACATCAACGTAACCTAAACTAACCGAATACAAACGTAACATAATCTAATCAAAAGAAAACCTAACCTAACCTAACACTTATTAAACCTAGCCTAACCTCACACTAAAATAACCTGATCCAATCCAACGCTAACCTAACCAAACTTTACCTAACGCTAACCTAACCCAAACTAACACTAACTTCATCTAACCTCAGCAAACCTCAAGCTAATGTAAAGTAACCTAACCTTACCTTGGGGAGGTCGGGTCACCAACAGATTTGTCCGAAATTCTCAAAGTTGTTCTGACTAAATGGCAGGAAAACACCGTTATAACTTGGTCGCCATCGTTCACAAGTTAATTAAAGGCACAACACTAAAAGGTTAGGTTAGGTGACCCCATCACACCATGATTCCATCACATGTAAAAAACCATCACATGTTAACACCATCACACCATGATTCCATCACGTTAAAACCATCACATGTTAACACCATCACACCATGATTCCATCACATGTTATCATCATCACACCATGATTCCATCACATGTTAACACCATCACACCATGATTCCATCACATGTTAACACCATCACACCATGATTCCATCACACCATGATTCCATCACATGTTAACACCATCACATCATGATTCCATCACATATTAACACCATCACATGTTAACACCATCAAACCATGATTCCATCACATGTTAACACCATCAAATCTTGGCAGGTAAATTGTTTAGGACAGGTAGTGTAGTTAGACATATAACAGCAGAACCACAGCAGCAGAAGCATAACTTAAGAACATAAGAATGAAGGAAACTGCAGCGGGCCCATTGGCCCATACTGGGCAATCCCATTTACACCCAACCCCTATTGCTCATATATCCATCCAACCTATGTGTAAGAGCTGTAACGAGCGGGTAGGTTGTCACCGCTCGTTTGCTTGTTCGCGGCCCCACTAGGGGCTAGACGTTGGTGAGAAGGTCACTGCTGCCTCGTCGCACGCAAAATACGATCCAGCCTTGACCACAGCTGTTACTTCACCCAGCCGTTCTATTCCAACTCTGGCTGTGTACTCCTCAGAGGTTCCTGGGGCTCGTGGGCTGATTCCCCAGTCCTTCACTATTCGGCTATCAACTCCGGTCACTTACTCCAGCTACTACCGCGGCTGCCATGTGATCGCCACTTCCTCTACGCCCTATCCACCGTCCGTGCCCTGGCGTCTCTCTTCTGTGGCAAGACATCGCCCACCAACGCCGGCACCCTGGACCTTCCCCCTGAGAGCGGATCACAGCGTCACCAGAACATTCTATAGGGCTGGTTAGAAGGAAGATTCATCTGCAGCAATAGGAAATACTTGTTCTTTGTTGTATTGATTGTTTTGTTTTAAGTAATTGTTTGACTCCAGTGCTGTTTATTTTATATTTGTGTGAGTGGTGTCAGAGTTAAAAAAATATATTATTGTCTTAGTAAAGAGATGTCATCTCTAACGGTTGTTTATTATCCCTTGGAAACCCATGTTTTTTTTTTTATAAGATCCTGATTAGGCTGGCAAGGGATTTATATCCTACAGGCCAGGCCTTTACACTATGTTTGAAGCTATCCAGCGTATTTGATTTGATGATGATGTTTGGTAACTTGTTCCACTCATCCACTACTCTATTTCCAAACCAATGTTTACCTATCTTGCGCCTAAATCTAAATTTGTCTAATTTAAAACCATTGTTACGAGTTCGCTCCTGGTTGGATAGTTTGAGTACCTTTGTTATGTCCCCTGTGTTCAGCCCTGACTTCCATTTATACACCTCTATCATATCGCCCCTCACTCTACGTCTCTCGAGGGAGTGCAAATTAAGATGCTTTAACCTGTCTCTGTACTCAAGGTTCCTAATGCCCAGGATTAGTCTTGTAATTAGCCTAGGAATTCTTTCTAAGGATTCTATATCCATTCTGTAGTATGGTGACCAGATCTGAACTGCGTAATCCATGTGAGGTCTCACAAGCGCAAGATATAGTTTTAGGATACTGTAAGTTAAACAGCAGAAGCGCAGCAGCAACAGCGGTAATATAAGTTAACAGTCGAAGCACAGCAGCAACATCAGGAACAGCGGCAGCATTTATAGTTTAACAGCAGATAGTTTAGATAGACAGCGGGCGTGAGTCAAGGCGGCACCCGTCAACTCATGCAAGTTTATTAAGAAGAATTTCCTCTGTTGTCGAGCCAGGTGGTGCCTTCCTGCCAGCTGTCACGTCTTGATACTGTGACAGGTGGTGCCTTCCTGCCAGCTGTCACGTCTTGATACTGTGACAGGTGGTGCCTTCCTGCCAGCTGTCACGTCTTGATACTGTGACAGGTGGTGCCTTCCTGCCAGCTGTCACGTCTTGATACTGTGACAGGTGGTGCCTTCCTGCCAGCTGTCACGTCTTGATAGTGTAACAGGTGGTGCCTTCCTGCCAGCTGTCACGTCTTGATACTGTGACAGGTGGTGCCTTCCTGCCAGCTGTCACGTCTTGATACTGTGACAGGTGGTGCCTTCCTGCCAGCTGTCACGTCTTGATACTGTGACAGGTGGTGCCTTCCTGCCAGCTGTCACGTCTTGATACTGTGACAGGTGGTGCTTCCTGCCAGCTGTCACGTCTTGATACTGTGACAGTGACCAACTGGAGCTTTACCAACTTGCCTCACTTCCTCCCTCACCTCACTCTCCTCCCTTGTCTCACTTCCCCTCCCTACCTCACCTCCTCCCTGTCTCACTCTCCCTCCCTGTCTCACCTCCCTTACCTCACCTCCTCCCTCCCTTGTCTCCACTTCCCTCCCTCACCCTTCACTCTCCCTCCCTTGTCTCACTTCCCTCCCTTACCTCACTCTCCCTCCCTTGTCTTACTTCCCTCCTCACCCTCCACCTCCCTCCCTTGCCTCACTTCCTCCCTTACCTCACTCTCCCTCCTTGTCTCACTCCCCCTCCCTTGCCTCACCCACACACGCAGGTCTCCAGTGTTTTAGGTCGAGGTCATTTATATCACGACTCCACGAATTGCACCACCCAGGGTACTGTAACTATGGCAACACACCCAGGTACTGTAACTATGGCAACACACCCAGGTACTGTAACTATGGCAACACACACCAGGTAGTAACCATGGCAACACACCCAGGGTACTGTAACTATGGCAACACACCCCGGGTACTGTAACTATGGCAACACACCCCGGGTACTGTAACCATGCCAACACACACCAGGGTACTGTAACTATGGCAACACACACCCCGGGTACTGTAACTATGGCAACACACCCAGGGTACTGTAACCATGCCAACACACCCAGGGTACTGTAGCATGGTAACACGCACCCTGGTACTGTAACCATGCCAACACACCCAGGGTACTGTAACCATGCCAACACACCCAGGGTACTGTAACTATGGCAACACACCCAGGGTACTGTAACCATGCCAACACACCCAGGGTACTGTAAGTATGGCAACACACCCTGGTACTGTGGGCATATAACACACACCCCGGGTACTGTAACTATGCCAACACACCCAGGGTACTGTAACTATGGCAACACACCCAGGTACTGTAACCATGCCAACACACCCAGGGTAACTATGGTAACACACACCCCGGTACTGTAACCATGCCAACACACCCAGGGTACTGTAACTATGGCAACACACCCAGGTACTGTAACCATGCCAACACACCCAGGGTACTGTAATATGGCAACACACCCAGGGTACTGTAACCATGCCAACACACCCAGGTACTGTGAGTATGGCAACACACCCAGGGTACTGTAAGTATGGCAACACACCCAGGGTACTGTAAGTATGGCAACACACCCAGGGTACTGTAAGTATGGCAACACACCCAGGTACTGTAAGTATGGCAACACACCAGGGTACTGTAAGTATGGCAACACACCCCGGGTACTGTAACTATGGCAACACACCCAGGGTACTGTAACTATGGCAACACACCCCGGGTACTGTAACTATGGCAACAATAATATATACAAATTACTCCTTTGGGACTAATGAACATGCTAGCACATTAGTCTCTCTCGTTTTTAACGTTTATCTAATCTAATCTAACCTAACCCAACCTAAACAAGCTTAATCTAACCTAATGTAACTTAACCCAACCCAGCTAAAGCTAACATAACCTAACCAAGCTTAACCTAACCAAATCTAACTAAGCTTAATCTAAACTAACCAAGCTAAACCTAATCTAATCTAACTTAACCAAGCGTAACATACCCAAGCTAAACCTAATCTAACCTAACCAAAACTAATCTAACCTAAACAAGATCAACCTAACCTAACCTAACCAAACTATACCTAACCTAATCTAACCCTTACTTAGCGTCGTTGAGGGTAAATTATTATCATTACTCAATTTCATATTAAGTTAAATAGATGACAAAACTATTACTTTCATTTTAAGGTCAAAACAGACGAACACAACAGAGGGGAAAAAGTGGTTCTTGATGGGTGAATGTGTGGACAACTTTCTGCCTCCATATTATTGGTTCCACGTGAATAAACGACAAATACTTAAAAACGACAACTACCACAGAATCACAACACCACAATTACCACAACACCACAACTACCACAGAATCACTACACCACAATTACCACAACACCACAACTACCACAGCATCACAACTACCACAACACGACAACTACCACAGAACCACAACACCACAATTACCACAACACCACAACTACCACAGCATCACAACTACCACAACACCACAAATACCTCAAAACGACAACTACCACAACACAACAACTACCACAGAATCACAACACCACAATTACCACAACACAACTACCACAGAATCACAACTACCACAACACCACAAATACCTCAAAACGACAACTACCACAACACCAAACTACCACAGAATCACAACACCACAATTACCACAACACCACAACCACTCAAAACGACAACTACCACAACACCACAACTACCACAGAATCACAACACCACAATTACCAACACCACAACTACCCCAAAACGACAACTACCACAACACAACAACTACCACAGAATCACAACGACCACAACACCACAAATACCTCAAAACGACAACTACCACAACACAACAACTACCACAGCATCACAACTACCGCAACACCACAAATACCCCAAAACGACAACTACCACAACACAACAACTACCACAGAATCACAACACCACATCACTACAACACCACAACTACCACAGAATCACAACTACCACAACACCACAAATACCTCAAAACGACAACTACCACAACACCAAAACTACCACAGAATCACAACACCACAATTACCACAACACCATAACCACTTCAAAACGACAACTACCACAACACCACAACTACCATGAATCACAACACCACAATTACCACAACACCATAACCACTTCAAACGACAACTACCACAACACCACAACTACCACAGATCACAACGACCACAACACCACAAATACCTCAAAACGACAACTACCACAACACAACAACTACCACAGAATCACAACACCAAAATTACCACAACACCACAAATACCTCAAAACGACAACTACCACAACACCACAACAACAACCACAGCATCACAACTACCACAACACCACAAATACCCCAAAACGATACCACAACACCACAACTACTACAGCATCACAACTAACCACCACAAATGACAACTACCACAACACTACACGAAAACCAAAAACACGACAACTACTGCGACACGACCACACAACCACTACCACAACACGACCATACAAATACCACAACACGACCACACGACGACTACCACAACACGACCATACAAATACCACAACACGACCAACGACGACTACCTTCACAACACGACCACAGACGACTACTGCGACACGACCACACGACAACTACCACTACACGACCACCACACAACTACTACTAACACAACCACACGCAACTACGACCACGACACTACCACAACACGACCACACGACAACTACTACTACACGACCACAACACAACCACACACACACTACGACCACGACACTACCACAACACGACCACACAACTACTACCACAACACAAACCAAAAACAACCAAGACCACGACACAACCACACGACAACTACTGCGACACGACTCCCAACAACTACCACAACACGACCACATCTACCACATTACGACCACACGAAAAACTACGGTACGACCAAACGACCACTACCAAAACACGACCACCACCACAACACAACTATACCACCAACAACACAACAAGAACTACCAACACAAACACAACCAGTACCAC
>NW_024732078.1:0-10426 GCF_018991925.1 Homarus americanus
GAGTATAAGAAAGCACCCTGATCGAGTATATCAAAGTCCCCTGATAGAGTATAACAGTCCCTAATCGAGTGGCAACAGCGTCCTGATCGAGCTTTAACAAAGGCTTGATCGAGTATAACAAAGTCCCCTGGTCGAGTATAAAAAAGGCCCCTCATCGAGTTTAACAAAGGCCCTCATCGAGTATAACAAAGTCCCCTGGACGAGTATAACAAACTCCCCTGGGCGAGTATAACAAAGAACCCTGGTCGAGTATAACAAAGTCCCCTGATCGAGTATAACAAAGGCCCCTGATCGAGTATAACAAAGGCTCCTCATCGAGTATAACAAAGTCCCCTGATCGAGTAAAACAAAGTCCGCTGATCGAGTATAACAAAGTCCCCTGATCGAGTATAACAAACTCCCCTGATCGAATATAACAAAGGCCCCTGATCAAGTTTAACAAAGGCCCCTAATCGAGTATAACAAAGTCTCCTGGTCGAGTATAACAAACTCTCCTGGTCGAGTATAACAAAGTCCCCTGATCGAGTATAACAAAGTCCCCTGATCGAGTATAACAAAGTCCCCTGAACGATTATAACAATGGCCCCTGATCGAGTATAACAAAGTTCCCTTATCGAGTATAACAAAGCCCCGAATCGAGTATAACAAAGTCCCTTGATAGAGTTTAACAAAGGCCCCTGATCGAGTATAACAAAGTCCCCTGGTCGAGTATAACAAAGGCCCCTCATCGAGTTTAACAAACCTCATCGAGTATAACAAAGTCCCCTGGTCGGGTATAACAGTCCCCCTGATCGTACAAAGCCCCATCATCGAGTATAACAAAGTTCCCTGATCATATAACAAAGTCCCCGAACGAGTATATAACAAAGTCCCTGATCGAGTATAAACAAAGTCCCTCCCGGTATAACAAAGTTCCTGATCGAGTATAACAAAGCCCCTGGTTAGAGTATAACAATGTCCCTGATCGAGTATAGCAAAGTCCGGTGATCGGGTATAACAAAGGCCCTGATCGAGTATATAACAAAGTTCCCTAATCGAGTATAACAAAGCCCTCTGATCGAGTATAACAAATTCCCCTGATCGAGTATAACAATGTCCCCTGATCGACTATAACAAAGGCCCCTGATCGTGTTTAACAAAGGCCCCTGATCGAGTTTAACAAAGTCCCCTGGTCGAGTATAACAAACTCCCCTGGTCGAGTATAACAGACTCCCCTGGTCGAGTATAACAAAGAACCCTGGTCGAGTATAACAAAGTCCCCTGATCGAGTATAACAAAGGCCCCTGATCGAGTATATCAAAGGCCCCTGATCGAGTATAACAAAGTCCCCTGATCGAGTATAACAAAGTCCGCTGATCGAGTATAACAAAGTCCCCTGATCGAGTATAACAAAATCTCACATGAAGAGGTAAGCTAGGAGGTTATAGTAGTAGAGTATTATAGCGGGAGGAAATGGTCGCGTGTCTCGAGGGTGTGATGTCAACACTGTATATTAACACAGGCTCAGTACAAGTGTAGTATATAAAACACCAATGCGTGTTTCAGCTTTATTATACTAGTTCAATAGGGGAGATTAATAGGGGGGTTCGTACACAATTTATGATAGACTATGGTATTCTCGTATAACCTAACCTCACAATTAGAATGGGCACTTCACTAAGTCGATCGTTGGGGAGGTTCGGGATCACTGCACTTCTACAGTCTACACAGCCAGCACTTACTGTTACACGTGGAGTTGACAGCACTTTGTCGATGGACCCAGCTGAGACTTCGTTACACTTAGTGGTGGGCTTCTCTCGAGCGGGACTGGGGACGTGGTAGCTGGCTCTCCCTGGTTACAAGACAACTCCTTCTCTGCCAATTGCCGAGGGAGGACCAGGACGTCCTATATATTGGGATGCGAGCCGTCCGGTTCAGCTGGCCGGGGGGGGGGCTGCGAAGGGTCTCCTTACATTTGACCTCGCCAATGTGAGGTCGGGTCTGGACTTTTCAGAACTATCTGGGAAAGTCATCAGGTGGGGCCGTGTGTATATTGGGAGAGCAACCGTGAGAGTTCCCCTACACTTGACCTCCCTAATGTCGGGTCAGACTGGAGTTTCTGAGATGTAAGACGTACTTTCTGGAGAAGTCATCAGGTGGGGCCGTGTGACATGAGAGGCCCTGGTTGATTTGTGGCCCCTTGAGTTGGGCTCCGAGGGTTACATTTGACCTGGCTAATGTGAGGTCAGGTCCGGCCTTTGTTCAGAGAGTAGGTTATTGTATATTGGAAGAGAGTCGGCTGGTGCCTTCTTACATGTCTGTTGTGGTGACATGTCACATGGGAGGGGAGCTAGTTGATTTGTAACCCTGGTCAGCCGCAAGAGATACCCTATACTTTTGACCTCCCTAATGTCGGGTCAAGTCTGGCTTTCCTCGCGATGTAAGCTGTGGTCTGACAACCCCTCACTACACCTCCCGCCAAGACCAAAGCTTCCATGCCATACACAATTGTTCACAGTGGATAACAATAGCGAGTGCCCAACCTGAGAAAAATAGCTACTGCGGTGTAAAGTATGCACCTCACATCCTACCATAGTCTGGTAATATTTATAATATCTAAGCGGCTGTCTAAGGATACGGAAACGGAAAGGTGAATGTAGATATGAAGGAGAGAGAGAGCGCCTTAGCAGGAGCTTGTCGGAGAGCGTCACTTTAGGGAGTTAGATGAGGGTACACAGTCGGAGGTTTGAAAGGTTATGCAATGGTGTTGCTTGCCCTGGCTTATTTCTGCTTAGGTTCCAGTATCTTCAAGCCTGGAATAGATTTACATACTTGTTGCTTCAACTGTTAAACTCTTGCGCAGGGCAGCACATACAACATATAATAATAAGATACATGGCCGCTAAAAAAAAGGGGGGGGGGGAAGTTGGGGAAAAATACAACTTGTGAACAAAAAGAAATATTTGTACATACTAAAAAGGCAGCAGAAATTATTAACAAGATACAATGGCAAAAACAAAAACTCGTCAGCATTCGTCGAGATCCCGGGTGGCGGGTGGTCCGTCACCACCTCCACCAATCGGTGTCCAGCATCAGGGTGGACGACGCAGTAGATGTGGTGGTTGGCGTTTCCTGTCCCGTCCTGCGGTCTGCCGCGGTGTGTCGCGTGCCTCACTTCCTCCACTTGAACTTCTGTGTGGAGCGGCGGTTCCTGACGCATTCCAGATGGATTTTTCTAGTTCCATCTGAGTTTCCGCCCTTCCCGGCCGGGATCAAAGCCGGTCCACTGCTTGGGGTGTCATCGCTTTGGATGGCGTGTAGGGCAGGGTCCACGGACAAGAGTTCGCCCTCCGTACGTGAGTGTCGGCGAGACCCCTGACCGTCCTGTCCCACACCCTCACAGTGGTGAATCCCTCCCTGGGTGGGCCCCCCAGGGTTTGCTTGTTTCTTCCTCTACTTGTAGTGAGGTCACTTCTGTTTCGTCCCCGATGGTGTGGTAAACACCGGCGAGGCAGATCCCGGGTGGGTCGAGGTCAGCCATTACTTGTCTGGTACCTGGTGGATCCATTCCCGGAGTGGAAGTGCGTGGGACCAGTTGACAGGTCCTGAAACGTAGGGAGCTGTCGTCTGCATCGCCACTGGGACCTCTAGTTGTTTGTTGCCTGTTGCTTGCTGCTACTGAAGTTGCAGGTCGGGTTTTCGGGATTTTCTCCTGGGTTCCAAGGGGACGACCTGATTCCCTGTGTTACGAACCCCTCCACCCAGCACTACGAACCACGCCATCTATTGTCCTGACCTACCTACCCAGCACCACGAGCAACGCCATCTAGGGACGAGACACGAGTATGACTCATCTTAGTTAACACTCCGGGGTTTCCCTTCTCCATATCCTGGTTGTTGCGTCACTTCCTCCAAGTCTTCTTTGTGAGCTCCAATTCGAGAACTTGGCTCTGGGAAGTGACCACAGGATCATCTATCCTCTAAACCTACGGCGCAGTGACTACCTACCGTCTTCTACAATACTCAGCCTTACTCGTCAGCCATCTCAGCTCCTCACTTAAGTATTTGTAATCTTGTATTGCCTCTCCCACCTCCACCTTGCGTCACGATTGTTTTATGTTTTATTAATATGTATATACTGTTAATGTTTAGGTTAAGTTTGGTTAAGGGTAATTTATAAGCTGAATATTTTGTTAAGGGATTTATGGTACTTTATTATACACAACGAAAACTCGCATCCTTTGTCTACCCTTTTATAGTCCGATTGTCTTTGTTTTTTTGTTGTTGTTACCTGTTGGGATCTGGGTAGACGTATAACTATATTCTAAATCCCCAACTCGTAACAAATGGCGACCGTGACAGGACACGACCTTAAGTACCATATTCCTTCCTCCCTTGTTACTCAGTGTTAATTATTCCTCCCAGTCACTTCTGTTCACAATTGCTTTACGGTGGTTTAAAGTTTCCTTCATATGTGTGTGCATATATTGGTATTACGTACAGTAAGAGTGACAGCCGTAGGATATTAGGTTCCAAGTGTCATAAGGCTTACCTGTTATTACACGTGGCAGTCGTGTAGGAAGTCTTATCGAGTGTAGGGAAGAATCCGGATCTGTTTAATGCCGTACCCTCACTCCAGAGTAGGCTGTTCCATAGTCACTAGTTTAGGGTGAAGTGATATCTTGGGACGCCCCGCTCTACCAGGACCCCATAATTATAAAGCCTCCATTATTGTTCTTCTCATTATCTCATTCGGGGTCAATCATACCAAACTCAAGGGTTGTTAATCCGGATCTTTATACTAATGCCGTAATACGCCCTTCCTCTTTCAAGTATCTCAGGGTTGTTAATCCGGATCTTTATATAAATGCCGTAATACGCCCTTCCTCTTTCAAGTATCTCAGGGTTGTTAATCCGGATCTTTATATAAAATGCCGTAATACGCCCTTCCTCTTTCAAGTATCTCAGGGTTGTTAATCCGGATCTTTATATAAAATGCCGTAATACGCCCTTCCTCTTTCAAGTATCTCAGGGTTGTTTATCCGGATCTTTATATAAAATGACGTAATACGCCCTTCCTCTTTCAAGTATCTCAAGGTTGTTAATCCGGATCTTTATATAAAATGCAGTAATACGCCCTTCCTCTTTCAAGTATCTCAGGGTTGTTAATCCGGATCTTTATATTAATGCCGTAATACGCCCTTCCTCTTTCAAGTCTCTTATCCTTATCTAAGGATCTTATCAGAAGAACAATATTCATAAGTGTAATTTCCCTAGGTATAACTTGGGTAGTTTCCGGGACTTTCTGGTTATCCACTGCCGTGATATTTTCTAGGGTAATCCACTTATCTTTTTGACCATTAATTAATTTATCTAGGTTTTCTTAATGGCCACCTCAGGATTTGTTAAACTTGGTAGTCCTGGAGGAGTGGAAGAGCAAGATACCATTTCACATCTTGAAGCATGTGGAGGAGCGTGGAGAGGTTAATTTAGGGCGTGCTGCTGAGCTGGCTGATGAGTACGCCTTGCCGGTGGAGTCACTGTGCCGTAGGGAACGTGGTACTTTCCGGCATGTTAGGTCCTCCTCTGATGATAACCTTGGGGACGTGAGTGGTAGGTCGAAAAGTCCCACACCTACCCCGCCCCCCCCTGATGCAACCAAGTTTTAATGTTCTTGCTGTAAAAAACCCAGGCCATACGATCCAGACTTGTAAACACCCAAAGTGTCGAATTGCTAAAAGTAGTTCCCTGGATCCCAAATCCAAACCAATAGCAACCACCAATGTGGAAAGGCCCCATCAGGATCTCTTCTCTTCATTCACCTATGAGGGAAAAATTTCAATCATAGAGGGGTCTCGTTCTTTCCCTATTCGTATACTACGTGATACGGGCGCAGCACAATCTATCCTCCTGTTTAACGTCATTCCTGATATATCTACCGCATTTACTAATGAGAGTGTTCTAATTTCATATCTCTCATCCCATTCTTCCTATCCTTTAGCTAAAGTGCACCTCCAATGTCCCTTGATTACTGGGGAAGTGCAAATAGCCATAAGGAAAGACCCAATGCCTGTGTGCGGCATTCATTTATTATTGGGTAATAACTTGGTAGGAGATCTAGTGGTTTCTAACATAAAGAGAGTCGACTCTCCCTTACCTGTCAACTCCACCACTGACCTTAAAGAAACTATTCCTCATCTTTTCCCATCTTGTGCTGTCACCCGGTCACAGAGTGTGCGAAATGGGCCCTCTTCATCTAAAAACACCTCCAATATCTTACTACCCACAGAAGATCTGTACAATAAGACCATTAGTAAGGATGAGCTCATTACAGCCCAACAATCTGATCCATCTTTGTTCAAACAGGTGATGGAAGACCTCAGTGTGGACCATTGTACATCTTCGGCTTACCACCCACCGTCCCAAGGTTGCTTGGAACGGTTCCATCAAAACTTTCAAATCAATGCTAATAAACTATCTCCCCTCAACTATATAGTCCATACCCCTGATCGCAGAAAAGATTCACAACTTGTTCACATTAATCTCATGAAACTTTACCATTCCAGGCAGTCAGAGGTAGACATCCCAGAGGCTATAAGCCTACCTGCATTACATACGGTTTTGTCAGGGCCGGAGCCGGAGTCAGATGACATGGACCTATTGGAGAATTTAGACTTCCCTCTACCTAAAGAAAACCCTGCTAACAGTCATATACTCAACAACTTGGATGAGTATTTTTCTGTTTTGAATCCATCTCAAGCAAAAGATCTCACTAAGTTATTATTAACATTTCCTAAAGTCACGTCAGACCTCCCAGGGTTTTGCAATATACTTAAACATGATATTAAGCTAATCTCAGATGATGTACAACCCATTAGGCAATCAGCCTATCGACTAAATCCACAAAAAAGAGATTATGAAAAAGGAGGTAGACTTTTTGTTAAAACATAACTTAGCTGAGCCTAGTACTTCCCCCTGGGCTTCACTTCTCATTCCAAAACCCGATGGCACTTTTCGTTTCTGTACCGATTATCGTAAAGTGAACCAGGTCACTGTCTCAGACTCCTACCCTTTACCTTTGATTGAAGATATAATAGACAGCATAGGCTGTGCCAAATTTATCAGTTACGTGGACCTATTGAAAGGATATTACCAAGTGGGACTCACGGATAGGGCAAAAATAATCTCGGCATTTATAACTCCATTTGGTCTTTTTCAATATTTGGTTATGGCATTTGGCTTTTCTAATGCTCCGGCCACATTCCAGAGGGCCATCAACTACCTTATTCAGGACCTAGTTGGGACGTTCGCCTACCTGGATGACCTGGTGGTGGTGTCGGACAGCTGGGACGAACATCTGGTGCGTTTGGAGATACTGTTTGCACGACTGCAAGAGACTGGATTCACCATAAACCTGGCTAAATCTGCTTTTGGCCGGGCCTCAGTGACTTACCTGGGACATATCGTTGGGCATGGTATGGTGGCAGAGACCCAAGGGCCCATAAGCGTTAGAGCCATCTTGTCCTTCCCACTCCAGGGCGAGGAAGGAACTCATCTGCGCTTCCTGGGGATGTCGGCTACTACCGTCGGTTCTGCAGTAACTTCTCCCAGCATGGCGGACCCTCTGAACCTTACCGGTTCTGCGGTCTCTTGCATCTGGAACCAGAGAGTGCGACCAGTCTTTCCACCGCCTCAAAGCCTTCCTTGCCTCCAAGCCTGTAGTCCCCCCTGACTACCTCGCCCTTCCATCTGCAAATCGGCGCTAGTGGTATGCAGATGGGGGCTTCAATATACCCCAACCCGACCCAACCACTGATGTCCTTCACCCTGTGGCATACTACTCCGCCAAGTTGAAAAAACATCAGACCAACTACTCGACCATAGAGAAGGAGGCCCTGGCTCTGGTGTTGGCAATAAAGAAGTTGAATGTTACCTCCAATCTCGCCCACAAACAACCCTAGTCTCCACCGACCATAACCTGCTCACGTTCATCCAAACCAACAAGACCTCCAATCAGCGAATCCTCCGCTGGGCTCTCCTCACCCAGCCCTATAATCTACAAGTCCGGCACATAAAGAGGGTGGACAACCTGATTGCGGACTCCTTATCCCGAGCTCCAGTGGAAATGCAGCAGCTACTCTCAGAAGGCGCACCAGGTGATCACCTCCTTGGGCGCCCAGCTCTGAGTCTTTGGAGGGTGTGTTCTTGAACCCCTCCACCCCAGCACTCGAACCCACGCCATCCTATTGTCACAATCTGCCTACAGCACCGAGCTTGCGCCATCTAGGGGCCAGACACGAGTATGACTCGTCTTAGATGATTAACACTCGGGGTTTCCCTTCTCCCTGCTCTGGTTGTTGCGTCCTTCCTCCAAGTCTTCTTTGTGACTCCAATTCGAGGAAGAAGCACTTGGCTCTGGGAAGTGACCACAGGATCCTCTATCCTCTAAACCCTCTGGCGCAGTGACTACCTACGTCTTCTACAATACTCAGCCTTTTCGTCAGCCATCTCAGCTCCTCACTTAAGTATTTGTAATCTTGTGTGCCTCCCCCGTCCCACACACCTTGCTTCACGATTGTTTTATGTTTTGTTAATATGTATATACTGTTAATGTTTAGGTTAAGTTTGGTTAAGGGTAATTTATAAGCTGAATATTTTGTTAAGGGATTTATGGTACTTTATTATACACAACGAAAACTCGCATCCTTTGTCTACCCTTTTATAGTCCGATTGTCTTTGTTTTTTTTTATAGTTGTTACCTGTTGGGATCTGGGTAGACTTTTAACTATATTCTAAATCCCCAACTCGTAACACTTCTATCAACGCGGATCTGTGCAGCATCTCTGAATGGGGAGGTACAAACTTGGTTAAGTTCAATAGTAATAAAACTCAGTATTTACCAATTACACTTTGTAAATTAGATGATCTCCCACCAATTACATTTCAGGACGCTATCATCCTCCCAAATTCTGAAATAAATATGTTAGGTCTCACCATTTCCTCCAATATGTCCTGGAAATCACACATCATTAGTATAACTAAAGCTGCCTCCCGAAAGTTGGGAATGCTGTACAGATGCCTCAGCTGCTTCAATCTTGAGCAGTTGCTCCAAGTATATAAGGGATTCATTCGTCCTAACTTGGAGTACTGCTCTCATATCTGGGGTGCCTCTTCTTCTGTCCAACTATTAGATAGGGTGGAATCAAAGGCATTTCGTCTTATTAACTCTCTTCCTTTAGCCGACAATCTCTCTTCCCTTTCTCTTCGCCGCAATGTTGCTTCACTCTCTCTCTTTTGCAGGTAATTTAACGGGCAATGTTCGGTGGATTTGGCCTCCTGTGTACCGCCGGCAAGGCCGTGGGTTTGTAGCACACGTCTTGCCCGCGGTGCCCATCGTTTCTACGTATGTGGATCTCGGTCACACGAGAATAACCCGTTATAGTACCTCCTTCTTTCCTCACACAGCCAAACTGTGGAATGCTCTGCCTTCTTCTGTGTTTCCATGCTCTTACAATCTGTCTCACTTTAAAAAGCTAGTTTTCCGGCATCTTCGTGGTGTATATTTACAATTTCTCTCCGTTCTTTTTTTTTCGCCCCCTAGGCTCCGTTGTGGGGCGTTAAGCCTGTGCCCAGGTGAGCTAATTCCCGTAAAAAAAAAAAAAAAATACAGTGGTATAAGAGTGATCTCAAGAGACACATACATCATACAGTGTTATAAGAGTGATCTCAAGACACATAGGTCTATACAGTTGGGTCTTCATTTACATGGTCAATTGAACCCGTGGAGTACCGCGTAAAACAAGAAACACATAAATGAAATAACAGAACATATGGAATTAATTGAAATAGAGACTGGGCCGACCCCCAAACTCCACTATTTCCGACACAATACGTACCTTGTAGTCAAAATAACAAATAAATTCTATGATGGTATGCACACACAATTAATAATTAAGAGAAATATCAATACGGTAATATTAGGTTTTTTAACACTTACATTAGTAGAAAAGATGGCTGGGCACACGGGGATGGGGTGTTGGTTCCGAGGCAGAGGGCAGATTATTGGCCTTCACCTGTATCACTTGTATCAATTGTATCACTATCCACCACAGAGGCTTGCAGGGCCTCTTTGTCAAACCCCTCAAAGTCCATTTCCTCACTATCACTATCACTGACTTGGGCCGGCTGTGGTGGGTGGCGGGTGAAGAACTCGGTAATGTTTTGATGACTGGGCGACCTTGTGCGCACCCTGCCCGTGCCTCTTCCTGCGTAAATGACCAAATTTGACGCGTAAATCAAGCATTTCAATTCTGGCAAGGCACCGCGTAAATGACAAAACGCGTAAACCAAAACCGCGTAAATCCAGACTCGACTGTACAGTGGTATAAGAGTGGTCTCAAGAGACATACGTCTATACAGTGGTATAAGAGTGATCTCCAGAGACCCA
>NW_024732079.1:0-19267 GCF_018991925.1 Homarus americanus
GCGTGATTTATTGGGTTAATGAAATATATATGGATCCTCGTGTTTCGAAGCCGCATTTGGTAAAACGTTGCTCTGATCACCTAAGCGGCACGGGTGGTCCCCTATAGTGGTTCACAGCACCAAAAGCTCGTTGAACAGGCTTTGTGTGAAATATAGCAGAGTCTAGGACTGCTTTTATTGTCCTAGTGGCCCAGAGGTAGCGTTCCCCGGTCACAATTATAAGTTCGTGGGTTCAAATCCTGGTGGGGTGAGGTGTTGATTATATGTAGAAGTCCGCGTGCTTTATTGGGGTAATGAAATATATTTGGATCCTCGTGTTTCGAACCCAGATTTGGTAAAACGTTGCCCTGATCACCTAAGCGGCACGGGTGGTCCCCATTAGAGGTTCATGGCGCCATAAGGTCGTTGAACAGGCTTTGTGTGAAATATAGTAGAGTCTAGGACTGCTTTATTGTCCTGGTGGCCCAGAATTATACCCCGGTCACAATTATAAGATCGTGGGTTTGAATCCTGGTGGTGTGAGGTGTTGATTATATGTAGAAGTCCGCGTGCTTTAATGGTCTAATGAAATATATATGGATCTTCGGGTTTCGACGCCACATTTGGTAAAACGTTGCTCTGATCACCTAAGCGGCACGGGGGGTCCCCATTAGAGGTTCACGGCGCCATAAGCTAGTTGAACAGGCTTTGTGTGAAATATAGCAGAGTCTAGGAATGCTTTTTGTGTCCTGGTGGCCCAGAGGTAGCATACCCCGGTCACAATTATAAGATCGTGAGTTTGAATCCTGGTAGGGTGAGGTGTTGATTATATAGAAATCCGGGGGTGATTTATTGGGCTAATGAAATATATATGGATCACCGTGTTTCAAAGCGGTTGGTAAAATATTTGCTCTGATCACCTAAGCGACGGGTGGTCCCCATTAGAGGTTCATGGCGCCATAAGGTCGTTGGAACAGTCTTTGTGTGAAATATAGTAGAGTCTAGGACTGCTTTTTATTGTCCTGGTGGCCCAGAGGTAGCGTTCCCCGGTCACAATTAGAAGATCGTGGTTTCGAATCCTGGTGGGGTGAGGTGTTGATTATATGAAGAAGTCCGCGTGCTTTATTGGACTAATGAAATATATATGGATCCTCGTGTTTCGAAGCCGCATTTGGTAAAACGTTGCTCTGATCACCTTAGCGGCACGGGTGGTCCCCATTAGAGGTTCACGGCGCCATAAGCTCGTTGAACAGGCTTTGTGTGAAATATAGCAGAGTCTAGGACTACTTTTATTGTCCTGGTGGCCAGAAGTAGCGTCCCCCGGTCACAATTATAAGATCGTGGGTTCAAATCCTGGTGGGGTGAGGTGTTGATTATATGTAGAAGTCCGCGTGCTTTATTGGGCTAATGAAATATATATGGATCCGCGTGTTTCGAAGCCGCATTTGGTAAAACGTTGCTCTGATCACCTAAGCGGCACGGGTGGTCCCCATTAGAGGTTCACGGTGCCATAAGCCCGTTGAAGAGGCTTTGTGTGAAATATAGCAGAATCTAGGAATGCTTTTAGTGTCCTGGTGGCCCACAGGTAGCGTTCCCCGGTCACAATTAGAAGATCGTGGTTTCGAATCCTGGTGGGGTGAGGTGTTGATTATATGAAGAAGTCCGCGTGCTTTATTGGACTAATGAAATATATATGGATCCTCGTGTTTCGAAGCCGCATTTGGTAAAACGTTGCTCTGATCACCTTAGCGGCACGGGTGGTCCCCATTAGGAGTTCCGCAGCGCCATAAGCTCGTTGAACAGGCTTTGTGTGAAATATAGCAGAGTCTAGGACGGCTTTTATTGTCCTGGTGGCCCAGAGGTAGCATTCCCCGGTCACAATTATAAGACCGTGGGTTCAAATCCTGGTGGGGTGAGGTGTTGATTATATGTAGAAGTCCGCGTGCTTTATTAGGCTAATGAAATATATATGGATCCTTCTTGTTTCGAAGCCGCATATGGTAAAATTTTGGTCTGATCACCTAAGCGGCACAGGTGGTCCCCCATTAGAGGTTCACGGCGCCACCATAAAGCTCGTTGAACAGTCTTTGTGTGAAATATAGCAGAGTCTAGGACTGCTTTTAGTGTCCTTGTGGCCCAGAGGTAGCATTCCCCGGTCACAATTATAAGATCGTGGGTTCATATCCTGGTGGGATGAGGTGTTGATTATATGTAGAAGTCCGCGTGCTTTATTGGGCTAATGAAATATATATGGATCCTCCTGTTTCGAAGCCGCATTTGGTAAAACGTTGCTCTGATCACCTAAGCGGCACAGGTGTTCCCCATTAGAGGTTCACGGCGCCATAAGCTCGTTGAACAGGCTTTGTGTGAAATATAGCAGAGTCTAGGACGGCTTTTATTGTCCTGGTGGCCCAGAGGTAGCATTCCCCGGTCACAAATATAAGACCGTGGGTTCAAATCCTGGTGGGGTGAGGTGTTGATTATATGTAGAAGTCCGCGTGCTTTATTGGGCTAATGAAATATATATGGATCCTTCTTGTTTCGAAGCCGCATATGGTAAAATTTTGGTCTGAACACCTAAGCGGCACTGGTGGTCCCCATTAGAGGTTCACGGCGCCATAAGCTCGTTGAACAGGCTTTGTGTGAAATATAACAGAGTCTAGGACTGATTTTAGTGTCCTGGTGGCCCAGAGGTAGCGTTCCCCGGTCACAATTATAAGATCGTGGGTTCGAATCACAGGTGGGGTGAGGTGTTGATTATATGTAGAAGTCAGCGTGCTTTGTGGGCCTAATGAAATATATATGGATCGCGTGTTCGAAGCCGCATTTTGGTAAAACGTTGTGATCACCCTAAAGCGGCGCGGGTGGGGTGTTTATTGATATAAGAGGTTCACGGCGCCAAAAGCTGCGTTGAACAGTCTTTGGTATGAAATATGGCAGAGTCTAGGACTGCTTTTGGTGTCATATTGGCCCAGAGGTAGCGTTCCCTGGTCACAATTATAAGATCGTGGGTTTGAATCCTGGTGGGGTGAGGTGTTGATTATATGAAGAAGTCCGCGTGCTTTATTGGGCTAATGAAATGTATATGGATCCTCGTGCTTCGAAGCCGCATTTGGTAAAACGTTGCTCTGATCACTTAAGCGGCACTGGTGTTCCCCATTAGAGGTTCATGGCGCCATAAGCTCGTTGAACTGGCTCTGTGTGAAATATAGCAGAGTCTAGGACTGCTTTTATTGTCCTGGTGGCCCAGAGGTAGCGTTCCCCGGTCACAATTATAAGATCGTGGGTTCAAATCCTGGTGGGGTGAGGTGTTGATTAAATGTAGAAGTCAGCGTGCTTTATTGGGCTAATGAAATATATATGGATCCGCGTGTTTCGAAGCTGCATTTGGTAAAACGTTGCTCTGATCACCTAAGCGGCACGGGTGGTCCCCATTAGAGGTTCACGGTGCCATAAGCCCGTTGAACAGGCTTTGTGTGAAATATAGCAGAGTCTAGGACTACTTTTATTGTCCTGGTGGCCCAGAGGTAGCGTTCCCCGGTCACAATTATAAAATCGTGGGTTCAAATCCTGGTGGGGTGAGGTGTTGATTATATGTAGAAGTCCGCGTGATTTAATGGTCAAATGAAATATATATGGATCCTCGGGTTTCGAAGCCACATTTGGTAAAATGTTGCTCTGAAAACCTAAGCGGCACGGGGGGGTCCCCATTAGAGGTTCACGGCGCCATAAGCTCGTTGAACAGGCTTTGTGTGAAATATAGCAAAGTCTAAGAATGCTTTTAGTGTCCTGGTGGGCCAGAGGTAGCGTTCCCCCGTCACAATTAGAAGATCGTTGGTTCGAATCCTGGTGGGGTAAGGTGTTGATTATATGAAGAAGTCCGCATGCTTTATTGGGCTAATGAAATATATATGGATCCTCGTGTTTCGAAGCCGCATTTGGTAAAACGTTGCTCTGATCACCTAAGGGGCATGTGTGGTCCCCATTAGTGGTTCACGGCGCCATAAGCTCGTGTAACAGGCTTTGTGTGAAACATAGCAGAGTCCAGGACTGCTTTTATTGTCCTGGTGGCCCATAGGTAGCGTTCCCCGGTCACAATTATAAGATCGTGGGTTCAAATCCTGGTGGGGTGAGGTGTTGGTTAAATGTAGAAGTCCGCGTGCTTTATTGGGCTAATGAAATATATATGCATCCTTCTTGTTTCGAAGCCCCATTTGGTAAAATGTTGGTCTGATCACCTAGGCGGCATGGGTGGTCCCCTATAGTGGTTCACAGTGCCATAAGCTCGTTGAACAGGCTTTGTGTGAAATATAGTAGAGTCTAGGACTGCTTTTATTGTCCTGGTGGCCCAGAGGTAGCATACCCGGTCACAATTATAAGATCGTGGGTTTGAATCCTGGTGGGGTGAGGTGTTGATTATATGTAGAAGTCCGAGTGCTTTATTGGGCTAATGAAATATATATGGATCCTCGTGTTTCCAAGCCGGGTTTGGTAAAACGTTGATCTGATCACCTAAGCGGCACGGGTGGTCCCCATTAGAGATTCATGGCGCCATAAGGTCGTTGAACAGGCTTTTTGTGAAATATAGTAGAGTCTTGGACTGCTTTTATTTTCATGGTGGCCGAGAGGTAGCATACCCCGGTCACAATTATTAGACTGTGGGTTTGAATCCTGGTGGGGTGAGGTGTTGATTATATTTAGAAGTCCGAGTGCTTTATTGGGCTAATGAAATATATTTGAATCCTCGTGTTTCGAAGCTGCATTTCGTAAAACGTTGCTGTGATCACCTAAGCGGCACGGGTGGTCCCCTACAGTGGTTCACGGCGCCATAAGCTCGTTGAACAGGCTTTGTGTGAAATATAACAGAGTCTAGGACTGCTTATGGTGTCCTGGTGGCCCATAGGTAGCGTTCCCCGGTCAGAATTAGAAGATCGTGGGTTCGAATCCTGGTGGGGTGAGGTGTTGATTATATGAAGAAGTCCGCGTGCTTTGTTGGGCTAATGAAATATATATGGATCCTCGTGTTTCGAAGCTGCATTTGGTAAAACGTTGCTCTGATCACCTAAGCGGCAGCGGTTGTCCCCATTAGAGGTTCACAGCGCCATAAGCTCGTTGAACAGGCTTTGTGTGAAATATAGTAGAGTCTAGGACTGCTTTTATTGTCCTGGTGGCCCAGAGGTAGCATACCCCGGTCACAAATATAAGATCGTGGCTTCAAATCCTGGTGGGGTGAGGCGTTGATTATATGTAGAAGTCCGCGTGATTTATTGGGTTAATGAAATATATATGGATCCTCGTGTTTCGAAGCCGCATTTGGTAAAACGTTGCTCTGATCACCTAAGCGGCACGGATGGTCCCCTATAGTGGTTCACAGCACCATAAGCTCGTTGAACAGGCTTTGTGTGAAATATAGCAGAGTCTAGGACTGCTTTTATTGTCCTAGTGGCCCAGAGGTAGCGTTCCCCGGTCACAATTATAAGATCGTGGGTTCAAATCCTGGTGGGGTGAGGTGTTGATTATATGTAGAAGTCCGCGTGTTTTATTGGGCTAATGAAATATATATGGATCCTCGTGTTTCCAAGCCGGATATGGTAAAATGTTGCTCTGATCACCTAAGCGACACGGGTGGTCCCCAGTAGAGGTTCATGGCGCCATAAGGTCGTTGAACAGTCTTTGTGTGAAATATAGTAGAGTCTAGGACTGCTTTTATTGTCCTGGTGGCCCAGAGGTAGCATACCCCGGTCACAATTATAAGATCGTGGTTTCGAATCCTGGTGGGGTGAGTGTTGATTATATGAAGAAATCGCGTGCTTTATTGGGCTAATAGAAATATATATGGATCTCGTGTTTTCCGAAGCCACATTTGGTAAAACGTTGCTCGTCACATTAGCGTACGGGGAATTCATTAGGAGTTCACGGCGCCATAAGCTCGTTGAACAGGCTTTTGTATGAAATATAGCAGAGTCTAGGAATGCTTTTAGTGTCCTGGTGGCCCAGAGGTAGCGTTCCCCGATCACAATTAGAAGATCGTGGGTTCGAATCCTGGTGGGGTGAGGTATTGATAATATGAAGAAGTCCGCGTGCTTTATTGGGCTAATGAAATATATATGGATCCTCGTGTTTCGAAGCCGCATTTGGTAAAACGTTGCTCTGATCACCTAAGCGGCATGGGTGATCCCCATTTGAGGTTCACGGCGCCATAAGCTCGTTGAACAGGCTTTGTGTGAAATATAGCAGAGTCTAGGACTGCTTTTATTGTCCTGGTGGCCCAAAGGTAGCGTTCCCCGGTCACAATTATAAGATCGTGGGTTCAAATCCTGGTGGGGTGAGGTGTTGATTATATGTAGAAGTCCGCGTGCTTTATTGGGCTAATGAAATATATATGGATCCTTCTTGTTTCGAAGCATATAGTAAAATTTGGTCTGATCACCTAAGCGGCACGGGTGGTCCCCATTAGAGGTTAATGGCGCCATAAGGTCGTTGAACAGGCTGTGTGTGAAATATAGTAGAGTCTAGGACTGCTTTTATTGTCCTGGTTGCCAAGAGGTAGCGTTCCCCGGTGACAATTATAAGATCGTGGTTTCAAATCCTGGTGGGGTGAGGTGTTGATTATATGTAGAAGTCTGGGTACTTTATTGGGCTAAGGAAATATATATGGATCCTCGTGTTTCAAGCGCATTTGGTAAAAAACGTTGGTCTGATCACCTAAGCGGCACGTGTGGTCCCCATTAGAGGTTCACGGCGCCATAAGCTCGTAGAACAGGCTTTGTGTGAAATATAGCAGAGTCTAGGACTGCATTTATTGTCCTGGTGGCCCCGAAGTAGCATTCCCCGGTCACAATTATAAGATCGTGGGTTGAAATCCTGGTGGGGTGAGGTGTTGATTATATGTAGAAGTCCGCGTGCTTTATTGGTCTAATGAAATATATATGGATCCTCGGGTTTCGAAGCCACATTTGGTAAAACGTTGCTCTGATCACCTAAGCGGCACGGGGGGTCCCCATTAGAGGTTCACGGCGCCATATGCTCGTTGAACATGCTTTGTGTGAAATATAGCAGAGTCTAGGATTGCTTTTATTGTCCTGGTGGCCCAGAGGTAGCGTTCCCCGGTCACAATTATAAGATCGTGGGTTCAAATCCTGGTGGGGTGAGGTGTTGATTAAATGTAGAAGTCCGCGTGCTTTATTGGGCTAATAAGAAATATATATGGATCCTTCTTGTTTCGAAGCACATTTGGTAAAATGTTGGTCTGATCACCTAAGCGGCACTCGTGGTCCCCATTAGAGGTTCATGGCGCGAAAAGCTCGTTGAACAGGCTTTGTGTGAAATATAGCAGAGTCTAGGACTGCTTTTATTGTCCTGGTGGCCCAGAGGTAGCATTCCCCGGTCACAATTATAAGATCGTGGGTTCAAATCCTGGTGGGGTGAGGTGTTGATTAAATGTAGAAGTCCGCGTGCTTTATTGGGCTAATGAAATATATATGGATCCACGGGTTTCGAAGCCGCATTTGGTAAAATGTTGCTCTGATCACCTAAGCGGCACGGGTGGTCCCCATTAGAGGTTCATGGAGCCATAAGGTCGTTGAACAGGCTTCTTGTGAAATATAGTAGAGTCTAGGACTGCTTTTATTTTCCTGGTGGCCGAGAGGTAGCATACCCGGGTCACAATTATAAGACTGTGGGTTTGAATCCTGGTGGGGTGAGGTGTTGATTATATTTAAAAGTCCGAGTGCTTTATTGGGCTAATGAAATATATTTGAATCCTCGTGTTTCGAAGCCGCATTTGGTAAAACGTTGCTCTGATCACCTAAGCGACACGGGTGGTCCCTAGTAGAGGTTCATGGCGCCATAAGGTCGTTGAACAGTCTTTGTGTGAAATATAGTAGAGTCTAGGACTGCTTTTATTGTCCTGGTGGCCCAGAGGTAGCATGCGGTCACAATTATAAGATCGTGGGTTTTGAATCCTGGTAGGGTGAGGTGTTGATTATATGTAGAAATCCGAGTGATTTATTGGGCTAATGAAATATATATGGATCCTCGTGTTTCAAGCCGGATTTGGTAAAATGTTGCTCTGATCACCTAAGCAATACGGGTGGTCCCCATTAGAGGTTCATGGCGCCATAAGGTCGTTGAACAGTCTTTGTGTGAAATATAGTAGAGTCTAGGACTGCTTTTATTGTCCTGGTTGCCCAGAGTTAGCATTCCCCGGTCACAATTATAAGATCGTGGTTTCGAATCCTGGTGGGGTGAGGTGTTGATTATATGAAGAAATCCGCGTGCTTTATTGGGCTAATGAAATATATATGGATCCTCGTGTTTCGAAGCCACATTTGGTAAAACGTTGCTCTGATCACCTTAGCGGCACGGGGGGTCCCCATTAGAGGTTCACGGCGCCATAAGCTCGTTGAACAGGCTTTGTGTGAAATATAGCAAGAATCTAGGAATGCTTTTAGTGTCCTGGTGGCCCCAGGTAGCGTTCCCCGGTCACAATTAGAAGATCGTGGAGTTGAATCCTGGTGGGGAGTGAGGTATTGATAATATGAAGAAGTCCGCGTGCTTTATTGGGCTAATGAAATATATATGGATCCTCGTGTTTCAAGCCGCATTTGGTAAAACGTTGCTCTGATCACCCTAAGCGTACGGGTGAGGTCTATAGTGGTTCACAGCGCCATAAGCTCGTTAGACAGGCTTTGTGTGAAATATAGCAGAGTCTGGACTGCTTTTTTTGTCCTGGTGGCCCAGAGGTAGCATTCCCCGGTCACAATTATATGATCGTGGGTTCAAATCCTGGTGGGGTGAGGTGTTGATTAAATGTAGAAGTCCGCGTGCTTTATTGGGCAAATGAAATATATATGGATCCTTCTTCTTTCGAAGCCGCATTTGGTAAAATGTTGGTCTGATCACCTAAGCGGCACTCGTGGTCCCCATTAGGGGTTCACGGCACCATAAGCTCGTTGAACAGGCTTCTTGTGAAATATAGTAGAGTCTAGGACTGCTTTTATTTTCCTGGTGGCCGAGAGGTAGCATACCCGGGTCACAATTATAAGACTGTGGGTTTGAATCCTGGTGGGGTGAGGTGTTGATTATATTTAGAAGTCCGAGTGCTTTATTGGGCTAATGAAATATATTTGAATCCTCGTGTTTCGAAGCCGCATTTGGTAAAACGTTGCTCTGATCACCTAAGCGACACGGGTGGTCCCTAGTAGAGGTTCATGGCGCCATAAGGTCGTTGAACAGTCTTTGTGTGAAATATAGTAGAGTCTAGGACTGCTTTTATTGTCCTGGTGGCCCAGAGGTAGCATACCCCGGTCACAATTATAAGATCGTGGGTTTGAATCCTGGTAGGGTGAGGTGTTGATTATATGTAGAAATCCGAGTGATTTATTGGGCTAATGAAATATATATGGATCCTCGTGTTTCCAAGCCGGATTTGGTAAAATGTTGCTCTGATCACCTAAGCGACACGGGTGGTCCCCATTAGAGGTTCATGACGCCATAAGGTCGTTGAACAGTCTTTGTGTGAAATATAGTAGAGTCTAGGACTGCTTTTATTGTCCTGGTTGCCCAGAGTTAGCATTCCCCGGTCACAATTATAAGATCGTGGTTTCGAATCCTGGTGGGGTGAGGTGTTGATTATATGAAGAAGTCGGCGTGCTTTATTGGGCTAATGAAATATATATGGATCCTCGTGTTTCGAAGCCACATTTGGTAAAACGTTGCTCTGATCACCTTAGCGGCACGGGGGGTCCCCATTAGAGGTTCACGGCGCCATAAGCTCGTTGAACAGGCTTTGTGTGAAATATAGCAGAGTCTAGGAATGCTTTTAGTGTCCTGGTGGCCCAGAGGTAGCGTTCCCCGGTCACAATTAGAAGATCGTGGGTTCGAATCCTGGTGGGGTGAGGTATTGATAATATGAAGAAGTCCGCGTGCTTTATTGGGCTAATGAAATATATATGGATCCTCGTGTTTCGAAGCCGCATTTGGTAAAACGTTGCTCTGATGCCTAAAAGCGTACGGGTGGTCCCTATAGTGGTTCACAGCGCCATAAGCTCGTTGCACAGGCTTTGTGTGAAATATAGCAGAGTCTAGGACTGCTTTTATTGTCCTGGTGGCCCAGAGGTAGCGTTCCCCGGTCACAATTATATGATCATGGGTTTAAATCCTGGTGGGGTGAGGTGTTGATTATATGTAAAAGTCCGCGTGCTTTATTGGGCTAATGAAATATATATGGATCCTTCTTGTTTCGAAGCCGCATATGGTAACATTTTGGTCTGATCACCTAAGCGGCACTGGTGGTCCCCATTAGAGGTTCACGGCGCCATAAGCTCGTTGAACAGGCTTTGTGTGAAATATATCAGAGTCTAGGACTGCTTTTATTGTCCTGGTGGCCCAGAGGTAGCATCCCCCGGTCACAATTATAAGATTGTGGGTTCAAATCCTGGTGGGGTGAGGTGTTGATTATATGTAGAAGTCCGCGGCTTTATTGGCTAATGAAATATATATGGATCCTCGTGGTTTCGAAGCCGCATTTGGTAAAACGTTGCTCTGATCACCTAAGCGGCATGGGTGGTCCCCATTAGAGGTTCACGGCGCCATAAGCTCGTTGAACAGGCTTTGTGTGAAATATATCAGAGTCTAGGACTTCTTTTATTGTCCTGGTGGCCCAGAGGTAGCGTCCCCCGGTCACAATTATAAGATTGTGGGTTCAAATCCTGGTGCGGTGAGGTGTTGATTATATGTAGAAGTCCGCGTGCTTTATTGGGCTAATGAAATATATATGGATCCTTCTTGTTTCGAAGCCGCATATGGTAAAATTTTGGTCTGATCACCTAAGCGGCACGGGTGGTCCCCATTAGAGGTTCACGGCGCCATAAGCTCGTTGAACAGGCTTTGTGTGAAATATAGCAGAGTCTAGGACTGCTTTTATTGTCCTGGTGGCCCAGAGGTAGCGTCCCCCGGTCACAATTATAAGATTGTGGGTTCAAATCCTGGTGGGGTGAGGTGTTGATTATATGTAGAAGTCCGCGTGCTTTATTGGTCTAATGAAATATATATGGATCCTCGGGTTTCGAAGCCACATTTGGTAAAACGTTGCTCTGATCACCTAAGCGGCACGGGGGGTCCCCATTAGAGGTTCACGGCGCCATAAGCTCGTTGAACATGCTTTGTGTGAAATATAGCAGAGTCTAGGATTGCTTTTATTGTCCTGGTGGCCCAGAGGTAGCGTTCCCCGGTCACAATTATAAGATCGTGGGTTCAAATCCTGGTGGGGTGAGGTGTTGATTAAATGTAGAAGTCCGCGTGCTTTATTGGGCTAATGAAATATATATGGATCCTTCTTGTTTCGAAGCAGCATTTGGTAAAATATTGGTCTGATCACCTAAGCGGCACTCGTGGTCCCCATTAGAGGTTCATGGCGCCAAAAGCTCGTTGAACAGGCTTTGTGTGAAATATAGCAGAGTCTAGGACTGCTTTTATTGTCCTGGTGGCCCAGAGGTAGCATTCCCCGGTCACACCATAAGATCGTGGGTTCAAATCCCGGTGGGGGGTGAGGTGTTGATTAAATGTAGAAGTCCGCGTGCTTTATTGGGCTAATGAAATATATATGGATCCACGGGTTTCGAAGCCGCATTTGGTAAAATGTTGCTCTGATCACCTAAGCGGCACGGGTGGTCCCCATTAGAGGTTCATGGAGCCATAAGGTCGTTGAACAGGCTTTTTGTGAAATATAGTAGAGTCTAGGACTGCTTTTATTTTCCTGGTGGCCGAGAGGTAGCATACCCAGGTCACAATTATATGACTGTGGGTTTGAATCCTGGTGGGGTGAGGTGTTGATTATATTTAGAAGTCCGAGTGCTTTATTGGGCTAATGAAATATATTTGAATCCTCGTGTTTCGAAGCCGCATTTGGTAAAACGTTGCTCTGATCACCTAAGCGGCACGGGTGGTCGATTATAGTGGTTCACGGCGCCATAAGCTCGTTGAACAGGCTTTGTGTGAAAAATAACAGAGTCTAGGACTGCTTATAGTGTCCTGGTGGCCCATAGGTAGCGTTCCCCGGTCAGAATTAGAAGATCGTGGGTTCGAATCCTGGTTGGGTGAGGTGTTGATTATATGAAGAAGTCCGCGTGCTTTGTTGGACTAATGAAATATATATGGATCCTAGTGTTTCGAAGCTGCATTTGGTAAAACGTTGCTCTGATCACCTAAGCGGCACGGGTTGTCCCCATTAGAGGTTCATGGCGCCATAAGCTCGTTGAACAGCTTTGTGTGAAATATAGTAGAGTCTAGACTGCTTTTTATTGTCCTGGTGGCCCAGAGGTAGCATACCCCGGTCACAATTATAAGATCGCGGTTTCGAATCGTGGTGGGTGAGGTATTGATTATATGTAGAAGTCCGCTGCGGATTTATTGGGTTAATGAAATATATGGCGGATCCTCGTGGTTAAGCCGCATTTGGTAAAACGTTGCTCTGATCACCTAAGCGGCACGGGTGGTCCCTTATAGTGGTTCACAGCGCCATAAGCTCATTGAACAGGCTTTGTGTGAAATATAGCAGAGTCTACGACTACTTTTATTGTCCTGGTGGCCCAGAGGTAGCGTTTCCCCGTCACAATTAGAAGATCGTGGGTTCAAATCCTGGTGGGGTGAGGTGTTGATTATATTAAGAAGTCCACGTGCTTTATTGGGCTAATGAAATAATATATTTTGATCCCCTTGTTTCGAAGCCAGATTTGGTGAAAAACGTTGCCCCTGATCACCTAAGCGCACGGGTGGTCCTCTATTAGATGTTCATGGCGCCATAAGGTCGTTGAACAGGCTTTGTGTGAAATATAGTAGAGTCTAGGACTGCTTATTGTCCTGGTGGCCCAGAAAGAGGTAGCATACCCCCGGTCACAAATTATAAGATCGTGGGTTTGAATCCTGGTAGGGTGAGGTGTTGATTATATGTAGAAGTCCTGAGTGATTTACGGGGCTAATGAAATATATATGGATCCTCGTGTTTCAGCTCAGATTGGTAAAATGTTGCTCTGATCACCTAAGCGACACGGGTGGTCCCTAGTAGAGGTTCATGGCGCCATAAGGTCGTTGAACAGTCTTTGTGTGAAATATAGTAGAGTCTAGGACTGCTTTTATTGTCCTGGTGGCCCAGAGGTAGCATACCCCGGTCACAATTATAAGATCGTGGGTTTGAATCGTGGTAGGGTGAGGTGTTGATTATATGTAGAAATCCGAGTGATTTATTGGGCTAATGAAATATATATGGATCCTCGTGTTTCCAAGCCGGATTTGGTAAAATGTTGCTCTGATCACCTAAGCGACACGGGTGGTCCCCATTAGAGGTTCATGTCGCCATAAGGTCGTTGAACAGTCTTTGTGTGAAATATAGTAGAGTCTAGGACTGCTTTTATTGTCCTGGTGGCCCAGAGGTAGCATTCCCCGGTCACAATTATAAGATCGTGGGTTCAAATCCTGGTGGGGTGAGGTGTTGATTATATGTAGAAGTCTGCTTGCTTTATTGGGCTAATGAAATATTTATGGATCCTCCTTGTTTCGAAGCCGCATTTGGTAAAACGTTGCTCTGATCACCTAAGCGGCACGGGTGGTCCCCATTAGAGGTTCACGGTGCCATAAGCCCGTTGAACAGGCTTTGTGTGAAATATAGCAGAGTCTAGGACTGCTTTTATTGTCCTGGTGGCCAAGAGGTAGCGTTCCCCGGTCACAATTATTAGATCGTGGGTTGAAATCCTGGTGGGGTGAGGTGTTGATTAAATGTAGAAGTCCGCGTGCTTTATTGGGCTAATGAAATATATATGAATCCTTCTTGTTTCGAAGCCGCATTTGGTAAAATGTTGGTCTGATCACCTAAGCGGCACTCGTGGTCCCCATTAGAGGTTCACGGCGCCATAAGCTCGTTGAACAGGCTTTGTGTGAAATATAGCAGAGTCTAGGAATGCTTTTAGTGTCCTGGTGGCCCACAAGTAGCGTTCCCCGGTCACAATAAGAAGATCGTGGTTTCGAATCCTGGTGGGGTGATTTGTTGATTATATGAAGAAGTCCGCGTGCTTTATTGGGCTAATGAAATATATATGGATCCTCGTGTTTCGAAGCCGCATTTGGTAAAACGTTACTCTGATCACCTAAGCGGCATGGGTGGTCCCCATTAGAGGTTCGCAGCGCCATAAGCTCGCTGAACAGGCTTTGTGCGAAATATAGCAGAGTCTAGGACTGCTTTTATTGTCCTGGTGGCCCAGAGGTAGGGTTCCCCGGTCACAATTATAAGATCGTGGGTACAAATCCTGGTGGGGTGAGGTGTTGATTATATGTAGAAGTCCGCGTGCTTTAATGGTCTAATGAAATATATATGGATCCTCGTGTTTCGAAGCCGCATTTGGTAAAACGTTGCTCTGATCACCTGGGCGGGCACGGGGTCCCCATTAGAGGTTCACTTGGGCGCCATAAGCTCGTTGAACAGGCTTTGTGTGAAGTGACAGCAGAGTCTAGGAATGCTTTTAGTGTCCTGGTGGGCCAGAGGTAGGTTCCCCGGTCGCTACCAGGAAGATCGTGGGTCTGAATCCTGGTGGGGTGAGGTGTTGATTATATGAAGAAGTCCGCGTATTTTATTGGGCTAATGAAATATATATGGATCCTCGTGGTTTCGAAGCCGCATTTGCAAACATTGCTCTGATCACCTAAGCAGCACGGGTGGTCCCCATTAGAGGTTCACGGCGCCATAATCTCGTTGAACAGGCTTTGTGTGAAATATAGCAGAGTCTAGGACTGCTTTTATTGTCCTGGTGGCCCAGAGGTAGCGTTCCGCCTGTCACAATTAGAAGATCTTGAGTTCAAATCCTGGTGGGGTGAGGTGTTGATTATGTGTAGAAGTCCGCGTGCTTTATTGGGCTAATGAAATATATATGGATCCTCGTGTTTCGAAGCCGCATTTGGAAAAACATTGCTCTGATCACCTAAGCAGCACGGGTGGTCCCCATTAGAGGTTCACGGCGCCATAATCTCGTTGAACAGGCTTTGTGTGAAATATAGCAGAGTCTAGGACTGCTTTTATTGTCCTGGTGGCCCAGAGGTAGCGTCCCCCGGTCACAATTATAAGATTGTGGGTTCAAATCCTGGTGGGGTGAGGTGTTGATTATATGTAGAAGTCCGCGTGATTTAATGGTCAAATGAAATATATATGGATCCTCGGGTTTCGAAGCCACATTTGGTAAAAAGTTGCTCTGATCACCTAAGCGGCCCGGGGGGTCCCCATTAGAGTTTCACGGCGCCATAAGCTCGTTGAACAGGCTTTGTGTGAAATATAGGAGAGTCTAGGAATGCTTTTAGTGTCCTGGTGGGCCAGATGTAGCGTTCCCCGGTCACAATTGGAAGATCGTGGGTTCGAATCCTGGGGGGTGAGGTGTTGATTATATGAAGAAGTCCGCATGCTTTATTGGGCTAATGAAATATATATGGATTCTCGTGTTTCGAAGCCGCATTTGGTAAAACGTTGCTCTGATCACCTTAGCGGCATGGGTGGTCCCCATTAGAGGTTCACGGCGACATAAGCTCGTTGAACATGCTCTGTATGAAATATAGCAGAGTCTAGGATTGCTTTTATTGTCCTGGTGGCCCAGAGGTAGCGTTCCCCGGTCACAATTATAAGATCGTGGGTTCAAATCCTGGTGGGGTGAGGTGTTGATTAAATGTAGAAGTCCGCGTGCTTTATTGGGCTAATGAAATATATATGGATCCTTCTTGTTACGAAGCGGCATTTGGTAAAATGTTGGTCTGATCACCTAAGCGGCACTCGTGGTCCCCATTAGAGGTTCACGGCGCCATAAGCTCGTTGAACAGGCTTTGTGTGAAATATAGCAGAGTGTAGGAATGCTTTTAGTGTCCTGGTGGCCCACAGGTAGCGTTCCCCGGTCACAATTATAAGATCGTGGGTTCAAATCCTGGTGGGGTGAGGTGTTGATTAAATGTAGAAGTCCGATTGCTTTATTGGGCTAATGAAATATACATGGATTCACTGGTTTCGAAGCCGCATTTGGTAAAATGTTGCTCTGATCACCTAAGCGGCACGGGTGGTCCCCATTAGAGGTTCACGGCGCCATAAGCTCGTTGAACAGGCTTTGTGTGAAATATAGCAGAGTGTAGGAATGCTTTTAGTGTCCTGGTGGCCCACAGGTAGCGTTCCCCGGTCACAATTAGAAGATCGTGGGTTCGAATCCTGGTGGGGTGAGGTGTTGATTATATGAAGAAGTCCGGGTGCTTTATTGGGCTAATGAAATATATATGGATCCTCGTGTTTCGAAGCCACATTTGGTAAAACGTTGCTCTGATCACCTTAGCGGCACGGGTGGTCCCCATTAGAGGTTCACGGCGCAATAAGCTCGTTGAACAGACTTTGTGTGAAATATAGCAGAGTCTAGGAATGCTTTTAGTGTCCTGGTGGCCCACAGGTAGCGTTCCCCGGTCACAATTATAAGACCGTGGGTTTGAATCCTGGTGGGGTGAGGTGTTGATTATATGTAGAAGTCCGAGTGCTTTATTGGGCTAATGAAATATATTTGAATCCTCGTATTTCGAAGCCGCATTTGGTAAAACGTTGCTCTAATCACCTAAGCGGCACGGTTGGTCCCCTATAGTGGTTCATGGCGCCATAAACTAGGTGAACACGCTTTGTGTGATATATAACAGAGTCTAGGACTGCTTATAGTGTCCTGATGGCCCATAGGTAGCGTTCCCCGGTCACAATTAGAAGATCGTGGGTACAAATCCTGGTGGGGTGAGGTGTTGATTATATGAAGAAGTCCGCGTGCTTTGTTGGGGTAATGAAATATATATGGATCCTCGTGTTTCGAAGCTGCATTTGGTAAAACGTTGCTCTGATCACCTAAGCAGCACGGGTTGTCCCCATTAGAGGTTCATGGCGCCATAAGGTCGTTGAACAGGCTTTGTGTGAAATATAGTAGAGTCTAGGACTGCTTTTATTGTCCTGGTGGCCCAGAGGTAGCATACCCCGGTCACAATTATAAGATCGTGGGTTCAAATCCTTGTGGGGTGAGGTGTTGATTATATGTAGTCCGCGTGCTTTAATGGTCTAAATATATATGGATCCTCGGTTTCGAAGCTGTGACGGTAAAAATTGCTGTCTGATCACCCAAGCGGCACGGTGGTCCTATTGAGTGTCTGGCGGCGCCATAAGGTCGTTGAACAGGCTTTTGTGTGAAATATAGTATATCTAGGACTGCTTTTATTGTCCTGGTGGCCCAGAGGTAGCATACCCCGGTCAAAATTATAAGATCGTGGGTTTGAATCCTGGTAGGGTGAGGTGTTGATTATATGTAGAAGTCCGAGTGATTTATTGGGCTAATGAAATATATATTAGGGTGTGTCATAGGAGGGAACATCAGCTAAAACTAATGGCCCATCACGTTTTTGGTAGATTTTAGTGTATATAAACAGAAAATAATTTCAGTTTCAATATTTTGCAAACTTTTGCTAGGTAAATTTTAGCGTGAAATTTATCGAAAATCTAACGTACATCTGCAATAGTGCATTACAATTAAATAGTGAACATTGCTTTCTGACTTCATTCTTTAACAACCCAACTAACAATAGTTTTTTCTGTTTCAGATTCTGATGCATTTATAAGTTGATAATATTTGCGATGGCTGCTTGTGTCAGGACGAGGAACCAAAAATCCAGCCATCTCAGTCACTATCTTGGGTCTGGGAGAGAGCTCCTGAAGTCGGAGTTGCCCACATTGAGAGATGCTTTGAGATACGGTGTTTTAATCAGGCAACTCAGTGAAAAGAACCAAAGAACTTACACAAACAAAGACATTGCCAGTGATATGACCAAAGCTGTCTTGGCACAGTACACTCTGGCTAACGCTCAGTTCAAGCCTCCAGTCATAACAAGTCAGAAGAAGATTAGTGAGACTGCTAGCCAGTTGGGAAAAGGCAAGGTAGATATCTTCTGGGAGAGGAAAACTTGCAGTTAAGGACAGTTTTGCTACAATCTGGACCAGTTATTTGACATAATTACTTGCAAGGCCCAATTGTTCTCTTGTCCCGAGTCGATGCGATCGGTGACTGTAAACTGGAGGCCCACATCTCGTATTTGCAAGCTTGAACTGAAGATTCCCTGTGATCGAACCGGCATTTGTCAAAGCTAATAACAGAGAGTAGAAGATCATAGTATAGGCCTCCTGGCAGATTTCTAGCCAAGATATTCCGGAGTCCAAGAGACAGGGAGGCTGCCACAGAGAGACAGAAGAGGAGAAGAGTTGCCGAGGAAAAAAGAGAGACTTGAGAAGGCCCAGGGTGAGGTAAAAAAGGCCGATGATTGGAGTCAAGCTGATTCAGAGTTTAATGTCTTCCCCATGGCTGATCCGAGTGCTGACCAGGAGAATGGTGACTTTGTCCCTAACCCAGAAAATAGTGATCCCAAACCTTCCAAGCATAAGATTCGAAATAGGAAAGATATCCCGAGCATAGCTCTGGCCAGCATGCGACACCACACTGGTCTCAGAGAAACTGCAGAGATAGCAACAGCTGCCTGGATTGATGGTGGTTTGATAACACCTGATGATGTTCACCTGGTGATAGATCATATCAAAGTAAGGAGAGCTCAGGAGAAACTTGTCAGTAATCTAGAAGAGGAGTTTGATAAGGGGATAAGAGAAAATGGAATCAATTGTTTGTTCTTTGATGGGAGAAGGGATGACACTAAAGTGTTCATGAAAGTTGGAGATTCTGACAAGTTGTTCCCTGCCATGGTGAAGGAGGAACACTACTCCTGCTGCAGTGAACCAGGAGGGAAGTATTTGTGGCATTTCACTCCAGAGAAAGATGACATCAGGAAACCAGCTGAGATAGTGGCAGATAACATTGTGAACTGGCTCAGAGAGAGGAACGTAGACCAGACCCTGCAGGCCATTGGAAGGGACAGCACCAACACGAACACAGGGTGGCAAGGGGGGGGTCATACAGTGGATAGAGCGGAAGATTGGGAGGAAGCTGGTCTGGATTGTTTTTGACCTCCACACCAACGAGTTGCCACTCAGACATCTGATCCAGGAGCTGGATGGCAAGACTCTTTCAAACAACAGATGGTCTGGTCCTCTTGGCAAGATGCTGGACTCTGCCACTGAGTTAGAAATAAATCCGAGCTTTGAAAAAATCACAGTTGGCCCTCCACTCATTGAGCTTGCACATACTGTCATTGACGACCTGAGTACTGACCAGTACTATGGTTACATGATTTGCAGTGCCATCAAAAC
>NW_024732080.1:0-3405 GCF_018991925.1 Homarus americanus
AAACTAACTTTAATTTGCGTTAAACATGCTTCAAATGGCGTTAAACTAACTATAAATGGCGTTCAACTCACTTTAAATGGTGTTCAACTAATTTAAATGGCGTTAAACTAACTTCAAATGACTTTAAACTAACTTCAAATGGAGTTAATCTAACTTCAAATGGTATTAAACTAACTTCAAATGGCGTTAAGCTAACTACAAATAGCATTAAACTAACTTCAAATTTCGTTAAACTAACTTTAAATGCGTTATCCTAACTTCAAATGGCGTTAATCTAACTTTAAATGGCGTTAAACTAACTTTAATTGGCTGTTGAAAATGCTTCAAATGGCTTTAAAATAACTTCATAGGGCGTTAAACTAACTTCAAATGGAGTTAAACTAACTTTATATGTCATTTAATCAACTTTAAATAGTGTTAAACTAACTTCAAATGGCGTTAAACTAACTTCAAATGGCGTTAATCTCACTTCAAATGGCGTTAAACTACCTTTTAATGGCGTTAAACTAACTTCAAATGGCGTTAAACTAACTTTAAATGGTTTTCAACTAACTTTGAATGGTCAACAGGCGTTAAACGAACTTCAAATGGCGTTAAACTGACTTTAAATTGCGGTAAGCTAACTTCAAAAGGTGCTAAACGTGTTTCAAATGGAGTTAAACTAACTTTAAATGGCGTAAACTAACTTTAAATGGCGTTAAACTTCCTTTAAATGGCATTAAACTAACTTGAAATGGCGTTAAACTAACTTCAAATGGCGTTACCCTAACTTCATATTGCATTAAACTTACTTCAAATGGCGTTAAACTAACTTCAAATGGCGTTACCCTAACTTCAAATGGCGTCTATCTAACTTCAAATGGCGTTAAACTAACTTTAAAAGGAGTTAAACGCGTTTCAAATGGAGTTAAACTAAGTTTAAATGGCGTTAAACTTACTTCAAATGCCGTAAACTAACTTCAAATGGATTTAAACTAACTTCAAATAGCATTAAACTAACTTCAAATGGCGTTCAACTAACTTCAAATGGCGTTAAACTAACCTAAAATGGCGTAAAACTAACTTCAAATAGCCTTAAACTAACTTCAAATGGATTTAAACTAACTTCAAATAGCATTAAAATAACTTCAAATGGCGTTCAACTAACTTCAAATGGCGTTAAACTAACCTAAAATGGCGTAAAACAAACTTCAAATAACATTAAACTAGCTTCAAATTTCGTTAAACTACCTTTAAATGCGTTATCCTAACTTCAAATGGCGTTAAACTAACTTAAATTGGCTTCAAATGGCTTCAAACTAACTTCATAGGGCGTTAAACTAACTTCAAATGTCGTTAAACTAACTTCAAATGGCGTTAATCTAACTTCAAATGGAATTAAACTAACTTTAAATGGTGTAAAACTAACTTCAAATGGCATTAAAAAAACTTCATATGGCATTAAAATAACTTCAAATGGCGTTAAACTAACTTCATATGGAGTTAGACTAACTTTAAGTGGCGTTATATATGCTTCAAATGGGTTTAAACCAGCATCAAATGGCGTTAAACTAGCATCAATTGGCGTTAATCTAACTTCAAATGGTGTTAAACTAACTTTAAATGGCGTAAAACTTACTTCATATGGCGTTAAAATATCTTTAAATGCCGTAAAACTAACTTTAGATGGTGTTAAACTAACTTTAAATGGTTTTAAACTAACTTTAAATGGCGCTAAACGCGTTTCAAATGGAATTAAACTAACTTTAAATGGCTTTCAACTAACTATATATGGTGTTCAACTAAATTTATATGGCGTTTAATCAAATTTAAAAGGTGTTAAAGTAACATCAAATGGCATTACACTAACATCAAAAGGCGTTAAACTAACTTCAAATTGAATTAAAGTAACTTCAAATGGCGCTAAACTAACTTTAAATGATGTTAAACTTACTTTAAATGATATTATACTAACCTAAAATGACGTTAAACTAAATTTAAATGGAGATAAGCTAACCTTAAAGGGCGTTATAGTACCTTCAAATGGCGTAAACTAACTTCAAATGGCGTTAAACTACCATCAAATGGCGTTTATCTTACTTCAAATGGCATTAAACTAGCTTTAAATAGCGTTAAACTAACTTTAGATGGCGTTAAACTAATTTCAAATGGTGTTAAACTGACTTCAAATAGCATTCAATGCATTTCAAATGGCAATAAACTAACTTTAAATGGCGTGAAAATAACTTCAAATGGCGTTAAACTAACTCTAAATGACGTTAAAGTAACTTCGAAAGGCGTTAAATGTGCTTCAAATTGCGTAAACTAACTTCAAATGGCGTTAAACTAACATTAAATGGCATTAAACTAACCTTAAATGGCATTAAACTAACTATAAATGGAATTAAACTAACTTTAAATGGCGTTAAACTAACTTTAAATGGTGTTACACTAACCTTAAAGGGCGTTATAACATCTTCATATGGCGTTAAACTAACTTCAAATTGCATTAAAGTAACTTTAAATGACATTAAACTAACTTTAAATGGCGTTAAACGTGGTTCATATTGCGTTAAACTAACTTTAAATGGCGTAAAACTTACTTCAAATGGCGTTAAACTTACATCAAATGGCGTTAAACTAACTTTAAATGGAATTAAACTTACTTGGCGTTAAAATCACTTAAATGGCATTAAACAAAGCTTAAATTGCGTTAAACTACCTTTAAATGGCATTAAACTAGCTAAAAATTGGTGTTAAACTAACTTTACATGGCGTTAAACTAACTTCAAATGGCGTTAATATCACTTCATATGGCGTTAAACTACCTTTAAATGGCGTTAAACTAACTTCAAATGGCGCTAAACTAACTTTAAATGGTTTTCAACTAACTTTGAATGGGTTACAACAAAAAAAAAAACTTTAAATGGCGTTAAACTACCTTTAAATGCCGTAAAACTAACTTTAAATGGTGTTAAACAAACATTAATAGGCGTTAAACGAGTTTCAAATGGCGTTAAACTAACTTCAAATGGCGTAAAACTAACTTCAAATAGCATTAAACTAACTTCATATGGCATTAAACTAACTTCAAATGGCGTTAAACTAACTTCAAATGGCGTTACCCTAACTTCAAATGGCGTCTATCTAACTTCAAATGGCGTTAAACTAACTTTAGAAGGAGTTAAACACGTTTCAAATGGAGTTAAACACGTTTCAAATGGAGTTAAACTAAGTTTAAATGGCGTTAAACTTACTTCAAATGCCGTAAACTAACTTCAAATGGATTTAAACTAACTTCAAATAGCATTAAACTAACTTCAAATGGCGTTCAACTAACTTCAAATGGCGTTAAACTAACCTTAAATGGCGTAAAACTAATTTCAAATGGCACTAAAATAACTTCAAATGGCGTTAAACTAACTT
>NW_024732081.1:0-51892 GCF_018991925.1 Homarus americanus
TGGGGTGTACCAGGGAATGTCAGTGGAGCCTTGGGAGTGTCAGAGGTGTACCTGGGTGTCAGAGACCTGGAGTGTCAGAGGTGTACCTGGGGTGTCAGAGGTGTACCTGGGAGTGTCGGAGGTGTACCTGGGATTGTCAGCGGTGTACCTGATTGTGTCGTGAGGTGTACCTGGGAGTGTCACAGGAGTACCTGGGATTGTCAGAGGTGTACCTGGGTGTCAGAAGTGTACCTGGGAGTGTCAGAGGTGTACCTGGCAGTGTCAGAGGTGTATCTGGGAGTGTCAGCAGGTGTATCTGGGAGTGTCAAAGATGTACCTGGGAGTGTGAGAGTGTACCTGGGAGTGTCGGAGGTGTACCTGGGAGTGTCGGAGGTGCCTGGGAGTGTCAGAGGTGTACTTAAGTGTGAGGTGTACCTGGGAGTGTCAGCGGTGTACCTGATTGTGTCTGGAGTGTACCTGGGAGTGTCAGAGGTGTGCCTAGGGTGTCAGGGGTGCACTTGGGGTGTCAGAGGTCGCACCAGGGGTGTCAGAGGTGTACCTGGGAGTGTCTGGAGTTGTGCACTGGCAGTGTCTGAGGTGTACCTGGCAGTGTCTGAGGTGTAACTGGCAGTGTCAGCAGTGTGTGAAGTGTCAGCGGTGCACCTGGGAGTGTTAGAGGAGTGTATTGGGAGTGACAGAGGTGCCTACAAGTGTCAGAGGTGTACCTGGGAGTGTCAGAGGTGTACCTGGGAGTGTCAGAGGTGTACCTGGGAGTGTCAGGGGGTGTACCAGGGAATGTCAGTGGAGTACTTGGGAGTGTGGAGGTGTAGCTGGGAGTGTCAGAGGGTGCCTTGGGTGTCAGAGGTGTACCTGGGATTGTCAGCGGTGTACCTGATTGTGTCTGAGGTGTACCTGGGAGTGTCACAGAGTACTGGTTGTCAGAGGTGTACCTGGCAGTGTCAGAGGTGTACCTGGGAGTGTTAGAGATGTACCTGGGAGTGTCAGAGGTGTATCTGGGGAGGTCGGACGTGTACCTTTGAGTGTCAGAGGTGTACCAGGGAATGTCAGTGGAGTACTTGGGAGTGTCAGAGGTGTACCTGGGAGTGTCAGAGGTGTACCTTGGAGTGTCAGAGTGTACCTGGGGTGTCAGAGGTGTGCAAGTGTCAGAGGTGTGCGAGGTGTCAAGGTGTGCACTGGTGTCAGAGGTGTGGAGGTGTCAGAGGTGTACCTGGGGTATCAGAGGTGTGCAGGAGTGTCGGAAGGGTGTGCCTGGAATGTCAGAGGTATGGAGTGTCAGTGAAGTACCTGGGAGTCTCAAGGTGTACCTGGGAGTATCGGAGGTGTACCTGGGAATATCGGAGGTGTGGCTGGGAATATCGGAGGTGTACCAGGAGTGTCAGAGGTGTACCTGGGAGTCTCAGGGTGAACCAGGGAATGTCAGAGGAGTACCTGGGAGTGTCAAGGGTGTACCTGGGAGTATCGGAGGTGTACCTGGGGTATCAGGAGGTGTACCTGGGAGTGTCAGAGGTGTACCTGGGAGTATTAGAGGAGTACCTGGGGTGTCAGAGATGTACCTGGGGTGTCAGAGGTGTACTTGGGAGTTAGAAGTGTACCTGGGAGTGTCGGACTTGTTCCTCCGGGTGTCAGAAGTGTACCTGGGGTGTAGAACTTGTTCCTGGGGTGTCAAGGTGTACCTGGGGTGTCAGAGGTGTACCTGGGAGTGTCAGAAGTGTACCTGGGAGTGTCGGACTTGTTCCTGGGGGGTCAGAAGTGTACTGGGAGTGTCGGACTTGTTCTGGAGTGTCGGAGCGGACCTGGGAGTGTCAGAGGTATACCTGGGAGTATCAGAGGTGTACCTGGGAGTTCAGAGGTGTACCTGGAATGTCAGAATACCAGAGGACAGTGAAGTACCTGGGAGTCTCAAAGGTGTACCAGGGAATGTCAGTGAATACTTGGGAGTGTCAGAGGTGTACCTGGGAGTGTCAGAGGTGTACCTGGGAGTATTAGAGAGTACCTAGAGTGTCAAGAGATGTACCTGGGAGTGTCGGACGGTACCTAGGATTGTCAGAGGTGCCTGGAAGAGTCAGAGGTGTACCTGGGAGTGTCAGAGGTGAACCAGGGAGTTCAGAGGAGTACCTGGGAGTGTCAAAGGTGTACCTGGGAGTGTCAGGAGGTGTACCTGGGAGTGTCAGAAGTGTACCTGGGAGTGTCAGAGGTGTACCTGGGAGGCTAGGAGGAGTACCATGTAGGAGGTACCTGGGAGTGTCGGACGTGTACCCCAGAAGTGTCAGAGGTAATGTCAGAGGTATACTAGGGAGTGACAGTGAAGTACCTTGGAGTCTCAAAAGGTGTACCAGGAATGTCAGTGAGTACTTGGGAGTGTCAGAGGTGTACCTGGGAGTGTCAGAGGTGTCCTGGGAGGTGTCGGAGGTACCTGGGATTGTCACGGTGTACCTGATTGTGTCTGAGGTACCTGGGAGGTCAGAGGTGTCTAGGAGTGTCAAGGTGCACTTGAGTGTCAGAGGTGCACCTGGGTGTCAGAGGTGTACCAGGGAATGTCAGTGGATTACCTGGGAATGTCAGAGGTGTACCTGGGAGTGTTAGAGGTGTACCTGGGAGTGTCAGAGGTTTACATGGGAGTGTCAAAGGTGTACCTGGGAGTGTCAGAGGTGTACCTGGGAGTGTCAGAGGTGTACCTGGGAGTGTCAAGGGTGTAACTGGGAGTATCAGAGGTGTACCTGGGAATGGAGGTGGTCTTAGAGTCATCGGAGGTGTACCTGGGGAGTGTCAGAGGTGTACCTGGGAGTGTCAGAGGTGTACCTGGGAGTGTCAAGGTTGTAACTGGGAATGTCAGAGGTAACCAGGGAGTGTCAGTGGAGTACCTGGGAGTTTCAAAGGTGTACCTGGGAGTATCAGAGGTGTACCTGGGAATATCGGAGGTGTATCTGAGAATATCGGAGGTGTACCTGGGAGTGTCAGAGGTGTACCTGGGAGTGTCGGAGGTGTACCTGGGAGTGTCACAGGGAGACCTGGGATTGTCAGAGGTGTACCTGGCAGTGTCAGAGGGGTGCTGGGAGTGTTAGGAGATGTACCTGGGAGTGTCAGAGGTGTATCTGGGAGTGTCGGACGTGTACCTATGAGTGTCAGAGGTGTACCAGGAATGTAAGTGGAGTACTTGGGAGTGTCAGAGGTGTACCTGGGAGTGTCAGAGGTGTAACCTTGGAGGGTCAGAGGTGTACCTGGGAGGTCAGAGGTGTACCGGGAGTGTCGGAGGGAGTGTGGAGAAGTGTACCTGGGAGGTCGGAGGTGCACATGGGAGTGTCGGAGGTACCTGGCAGTGTCAGCAGTGTACCTGGGAGGTCAGAGGTGTACAAGGAATGTCAGTGGAGTACCTGGGAGTGTCAAAGGTGTACCTGGGAGTGTCAGAGGTGTACCTGGGAGGTCAGAGGTTTACATGGGAGTGTCAAAGGTGTACCTGGGAGTGTCAGAGGTGCACTGGGTGTCAGAGGTGTACCTGGGAGTGTCAGAGATGTACCTGGGAGTGTCAGAGGTGTATCTGGGAGTGTCGGACGTGTACCTGGGAGTGTCAGAGGTGTCCAGGGATTGTCAGTGGAGTACGGGAGTGTCAGAGGTGCACCTGGGAGTGTCAGAGGTGACCTGGGAGTGACAAGGTGTACCTGGGAGTGTCAAAGGTGTACCTGGGATGTCAAAGTGTACTGGGAGTGTCAGGGTGTACCTGGGAGTGTCAGAAGTGTACCTGGGGTGCCGGAGTTGTACCTGGGAGTGTCGGAGGCTGACCTGGGAGGTCGGAGGCACCTGGAGTGTCAGAGGCATACCTGGGAGTATCAGAGGTGTACCTGGGAGTGTCAGAGGTGTACCTGGGAATGTCAGAGGTATACGAGAGTGTCAGTGAAGTACCTGGGAGTCTCAAAGGTGTACCTGGGTATCGGAGGTGTACGGAATATCGGAGGTGGCTGGGAATCATCAGAGTTACTGAGGAGTGTCAGAGGTGCCTGGGAGTCTCAAGGTGAACCAGGGAGGTCAGAGGAGTACCTGGGAGTGTCAGGGGCCTGGGAGTATCGGAGGTGTACCTGGGAGTATCGGAGGTGTACCTGGGGTGTCAGAGGGTGTACCTGGGTAGAGAGTACCTGGGGTGTCAGAGATGTACCTGGAGTGTCAGAGGTGTACCTGGGAGTGTCAGAAGTGTACCTGGGAGTGTCGGACTTGTTCCTGGGAGTGTCAGAAGTGTACCTGGGGTGTCGGACTTGTTCCTGGGAGTACTGGAGGTGTATCAGGAGTGACAGAGGAGTACCCAAGTGTCAGAGGTGTACCTGGGTGTCAGAGGTGTGCGAGTGTCAGAGGTGTACTGGAAGTGTCAGAGATGTACCTGGGAGTGTCAGAGGTGTATCTGGGTGGACGTGTACCTAGGAGTGTCAGAGGTGTACCTGGGACAGTCAGAGGTGTACCTGGGAGTGTCAGAGGTGAACCAGGGAGTTTCAAGAAGTACCTGGGAGTGTCAAAGGTGTACCTGGGGTGTCAGAGGTGTACCTGGGAGTGTCACAAGTGTACCTTGGAGTGTCGGACTTGTTCCTGGGAGTGTCAGAAGTGTACCTGGGAGTGTCGGACTTGTTCCTGGGAGTGTCGGAGGCGGACCTGGGAGTGTCAGAGGTATACCTGGGAGTATCAGAGGTCTACCTGGGAATGTCAGAGGTGTACCTGGGAATGTCAAGGTATACCAGGGAGTGACAGTAAAGTACCTGGGAGTCTCAAAGGTGTACCAGGAATGTCAGTGGAGCACTTGGGAGTGTCAGAGGTGTCAGAGGTGTACCTGGGAGTGTCGGAGGTGTACCTGCGATTGTCAGCGGTGTACCTGATTGTGTCTGAGGTGTACCTGGGAGTGTCAGAGGTGTGCCTAGGAGTGTCAGAGGTGCACTTGGGAGGCAGAGGCACTTGGGGTGTCAGAGGTGTACCAGGAATGCCAGTGAGTACCTGGAGTGTTAGAGGTACCTGGGAGGTCAGAGGTGTACCTGGGAGTGTCAGAGGTTTACATGGGAGTGTCAAAGGTGTACCTGGGAGTGTCAGAGGTGTACCTGGGAGTGTCAGAGGTGTACCTGGGAGTGTCAAGGGTGTAACTGGGAGTCTCGGAGGTGTAACTGGGAATGTCAGAGGTGTACCAGGGAGTGTCAGTGAGTACCTGGGAGTTTCAAAGGTGTACCTGGGAGTATCAGAGGTGTACCTGGGAATATCAGGTGTATCTGAGAATATCGGAGGTGTACCTGGGAGTGTCAGAGGTGTACCTGGGAGTGTCGGAGGTGTACCTGGGAGTGTCACAGGAGTACCTGGGATTGTCAGAGTGTACCTGGCAGTGTCAGAGGTGAACCTGGGAGGTCAGAGATGTACCTGGGAGTGTCAGAGGTGTATCTGGGAGGTCGGACGTACCTATGAGTGTCAGAGGTGTATCAAGGAAATGTCAGTGGAGTACTTGGGAGGCAGAGGTGTACCTGGGAGTGTCAGAGGTGTACCTTGGAGTGTCAGAGGTGTACCTGGGAGAGTCAGAGGTGTACCTGGGAGTGTCGGAGGTGTACCTGGGATTGTCAAGGTGTACCTGATTGTGTCTGAGGTGTACCTGGGAGTGTCACAGAGTATCTGGGATTGTCAGAGGTGTACCTGGCAGAGCCAGAGGTGACCTGGGAGGCACAGATGTACCTGGGAGTGCTGAGGAGGTATCTGGGAGTGTCGGACGTGTACCTTGAGTGTCAGAGGTGTACCAGAATGTCAGTGGAGTACTTGGGAGGTCAGAGGTGTACCTGGGAGTGTCAGAGGTGTACCTTGGAGTGTCAGAGGCACCTGGGAGGTCAGAGGTGTACCTGGGAGGTCAGAGGTGTACCTGGGAGGTCAAAGGTGTACCTGGGAGGTCAGAGGGTACCTGGGAGTGTCAGAGGTGTACCTGGGAGCATCAGAGGTGTACCTGGGAGGTCAGAGGTACCTGGGAATGTCAGAGGCATACGAGGGAGTGTCAGTGAAGTACCTGGAGTCTCAAAGGTGTAACTGGGAGTATCGGAGGTGTACCTGGGAATATCGGAGGTGTAGCTGGGAATATCGGAGGTGTACTGAGGAGGTCAGAGGTGTACCTGGGAGTCTCAGAGGCGAACCAGGAGTGTCAGAGGAGTACCTGGGAGTGTCAGGGGTGTACCTGGGAGTATCGGAGGTGTACCTGGGAGCACGGGAGGTGTACCTGGGAGTGGGAGAGGTGTACCTGGGAGTATTAGAGGAGTACCTGGGAGGTCAGAGATGTACCTGGGAGTGTCAGAGGTGTACCTGGGAGGTAGAAGTGTACCTGGGAGTGTCGGACTTGTTCCTGAGAGTGTCAGAAGTGTACCTGGGAGAGCGGACTGTCCTGGGAGTGTCAAAGGTGTACCTGGGAGTGTCAGAGGTACCTGGGAGTGTCAGAAGTGTACCTGGGAGTGTCGGACTTGTTCCTGGGAGTGTCAGAAGTGTACCTGGGAGTGTCGGACTTGTTCCTGGGAGTGTCGGAAGCGGACCTGGGAGTGCGGAGGCATACCTGGGAGTATCAGAGGTGTACCTGGGAGGTCAGAGGTGTACCTGGGAATGTCAGAGGTATACCAGGGAGTGACAGTGAAGTACCTGGGAGTTCAAAGGTACCAGGGAATGCTGGTGAGCATGGGAGGTTGGGAGGTGTACCTGGGAGGTCAGAGGTACCTGAGCATAGAGGAGCACGGGAGGTCAGAGATGTACCTGGGAGTATGGATGTACCTAGGATTGTCAGAGGTGTACCTGGGAGAGTCAGAGGTGTACCTGGGAGTGTCAGAGGTGAACCAGGAGTTTCAGAGGAGCACCTGGGAGGTCAAGGTGACCTGGGAGGTCAGAGGTGTACCTGGGAGCAGAAGTGGCACCTGGGAGTGGTCAGAGGTGTACCTGGGAGCATTAGAGGAGTATCTGGGAGCCAGAGATGTACCTGGGAGCACGGACGTACCCAGAAGTGTCAGAAGTGTACCTGGGAGAGTCAGAGGAGTACCTGGGAGGTCAAAGGTGTACCTGGGAGTGTCAGGTACCTGGGAGTCAGAAGGGTACTGGGAGTGTCGGACTTGTTCCTGGGAGTGTCGGAGGCGGACCTGGGAGTGTCAGAGGTATGCCTGGGAGTATCAGAGGTGGCTGGGGAGTGTCAGAGTGTACTGGGAATGTCAGAATACCAGGGGTGACAGTGGTGCAGTCTCAAGGTGTACCAGAATGTCAGTGGAATGCTTGGGAGTGTGAGAAGTGTGACCGAGTGTCAGGTGTACATGGGGTGTCGGAGATGGCCTGGCAGTGTCAGCGGTGTGCCTGGGAGTGTCAGAGGTGTACCAGGGAATGTCAGTGGAGTGCCTGGGAGTGTCAAGGTGTGCCTGGGAGTGTCAGAGGTGTACCTGGGAGTGTGGGGTTTACATGGGAGTGTCAAGGTGTACCTGGGGTGTCAGGAGTGTGCCTGGGAGTGTCAAGGTGTACCTCCAGGTGTCAGAGGTGTACGTGGCAGTGGGTGAGGTGTGCCTGGCAGTGTCTGGTGTAACTGGCAGTGTCAGGGCAGTGCCTGGGAGTGTCAGCGGTGCAGGGTGTAGAGGTGTATCGGGGCGTGACAGAGGTGCCCAGGAGTGTCAGGTGTACCTGGGGTGTCAGAGATGTACCTGGGAGTGTCAGAGGTGTATCTGGGGAGTGTCGGACGTGTGGGGTGTCAGAGGTGTGCCTGGGGTGTCAGAAGTGTGCCTGGGAGTGTCGGACTTGTTCCTGGGAGTGTCAGAAGTGTACCTGGGAGTGTCGGACTTGTTCCTGGGAGTGTCGGAGGCGGACCTGGGGTGTCAGAGGTATACCTGGGAGTATCAGAGGTGTACCTGGGAGTGTCAGAGGTGTACCTGGGAATGTCAGAGGTATACCAGGGGAGTGACAGTGTGGTACCTGGGGTCTCAAGTGTAGCCAGGGAATGTCAGTGGAGTCTTGGGAGTGTCAGGGTGTACCTGGGAGTGTCAGAGGTGTACCTGGGAATGTCGGAGGTGTACCTGGGATTGTCAGGTGTACCTGATTGTGTCTAAGGTGTACCTGGGAGTGTCAGAGTGTGTGGAGTGTCAGAGGTGCACCTGGGAGTGTCAGAGGTGCACCTTGGGGTGTCAGAGGTGTACCAGATGTCAGGTGATACCTGGGGTGTCAGAGGTGTACCTGGGAGTGTCAGAGGTGTGCCTGGGGTGTCAAGGTGTGCCTGGGGTGTCAGAGAGGTGTGCCCGGTGTCAGAGGTGTACCTGGGAGTGTCAAGGTGTGCAGGTGTCAGAAGTGTGCCTGGGGTGTCGGAGTTGTACCTGGGAGTGTCAGGCGGACCTGGGAGTGTCAGGGTATACCTGGGGAGTATCAGAGGTGTGCACCAGGTGTCAGAGGTGTGCCAGGATGTCAGAGGTATACGAGGGTGTCAGGTGAAGTGCCTGGAGTCTCAAAGGTGTGCCTGGGAGCTCAGGAGGTGTGCCTGGGAATATCGGAGGTGTGGCTGGGGAATATCAGGTGTACCGAGGGAGTGTCAGAGGTGTACCTGGGAGTCTCAGAGGTGAACCAGGGAGTGTCAGAGGTGTACCTGGGAGTGTCGGAGGTGTACCTGGGATTGTCAGCGGTGTCCTGATTGTGTCTAAGGTGTGCCTGGGGAGTGTCAGAAGTGTGCCTTGGAGTGTCAGAGGTGCACTTGGGGTGTCAGAGGTGCACCTTGGGGTGTCAGAGGTGTACCAGGAATGTCAGTGGAGTACTTGGGAGTGTCAGAGGTGTACCTGGGAGTGTCAGAGGTGTACCTGGTGTCAAGGTGTACCTGGGAGTGTCAGAGGTGTACCAGGAATGTCAGTGGAGTACCGGAGTGTCAAGGTGTGCCTGGGAGTGTCAGAGGTGCCTGGGAGTGTCAGAGGTTTACATGGGAGTGTCAAAGGTGTACCTGGGAGTGTCAGAGGTGTGCTGGGAGTGTCAGAGGTGTACCTCAGGTGTCAGAGGTGTGCGTGGCAGTGGGTGGTGTACCTGGCAGTGTCTGGTGTAACTGGCAGTGTCAGCGGTGTACCTGGGAGTGTAGCGGTGCACCTGGGAGTGTTGGGGTGTATCGAGGCGTGACAGAGGAGTACCTAGGAGTGTCAGAGGTGTACCTGGGGTGTCAGAGATGTGCCTGGGGTGTCAGAGGTGTATCTGGGAGTGTCGGACGTGTACCTGGGAGTGTCAGAGGTGTACCTGGGAGTGTCACAAGTGTACTGGGAGTGTGGACTTGTTCTGGGAGTGTCAGAAGTGTACCTGGGAGTGTCGGACTTGTTCCTGGGAGTGTGGACCTAAGGTGTCAGAGGTATACCTGGGAGTATCAGAAGTGTACTGGGAGTGTCAGAGGTGTACCTGGGAATGTCAGAGGTATACCAGGGAGTGACAGTGTAGTACCTGGGAGTCTCAAGGTGTACCAGGGAATGTCAGTGGAGTCCTTGGGAGTGTCAGAGGTGTACCTGGGAGTGTCAGAGGTGTACCTGGGAGTGTCGGAGGTGTACCTGGGATTGTCAGCGGTGTACCTGATTGTGTCTAAGGTGTACCTGGGAGTGTCAGAAGTGTGCCTTGGGTGTCAGAGGTGCCTTGCTGGAGTGTCAGAGGTGCCTTGAGGTGTCAGAGGTGTACCAGGGATGTCGAGTGAGTACCTGGGGTGTCAGAGGTGTACCTGGGTGTCAGAGGTGTGCCTGGGGTGTCAAGGACTGCCTGGGGTGTCAAGGGTGTACCTGGGGTGTCAGAGGTGTATGGGTGTCAGTGTACCTGGGAGTGTCAGAAGTGTACCTGGGAGTGTCGGGTTGTACCTGGGAGTGTCAGAGGGGACCTGGGAGTCAGAATATGCCTGGGAGTATCAGAGGTGTACCTGGGAGTGTCAGAGGTATACCTGGGAATGTCAGAGAGGTATACAGTGTCAGTGAAGTCTGCAAGGTGTACCTGGGGTATCGGAGGTGTACCTGGGAATATCGGAGGTGTGGCTGGGAATATCGGAGGTGTACCGAGGTGTCAGAGGTGGGAGTCTCAGAGGTGAACCAGGGTGTCAGAGGAGTACCTGGGAGTGTCAGGGGTGCACTGGGAGTATCGGAGGTGTACCTGGGGTGTCAGAGGTGTACCTGGTGTAGGAGTGTACCTGGGAGTGTCAGGGGTGTACCTGGGAGTGTCAGGGTGTAACTGGGAGTCTCGGAGGTGTAACTGGGAATGTCAGAGGTGTCCCAGGGAGTGTCAGTGGAGTACCTGGGAGTTTCAAAGGTGTACCTGGGAGTATCAGAGGTGTACTTGGGAATATCGGAGGTGTACCTGAGAATATCGGAGGTGTACCTGGGAGTGTCAGAGGTGTACCTGGGAGTGTCTGAGGTGTCCTGGTGTCAGGAGGTGTATCTGGGAGTGTCAGCGGTGTATCTGGGAGTGTCGGAGGTGTTCCTGGGAGTGTGAGGTGTACCTGGGGTGTCGGAGGTGTACCTGGGGTGTCGGAGGTGTACCTGGGGTGTCAGAGGTGGCCAAGTGTCAGAGGTGTACCTGGGAGTGTCAGCGGTGTACCTGATTGTGTCTGAAGTGTACCTGGGAGTGTCAGAGGTGTGCCTAGGAGTCAGAGGTGCACTTGGGAGTGTCAGGGTGCTTGGGGTGTCTGAGGTGTACCTGGGAGTGTGGGGTGTACCTGGCAGTGTCTGAGGTGTACCTGGCAGTGTCTGAGGTGTAACTGGCAGTGTCAGCAGTGTGCACGAGTGTCAGCGGTGCACCTGGGAGTGTTAGAGGTGTGGGGTGACAGAGGAGTACCTACAAGTGTCAGAGGTGTGCGAGGTCAGAGGTGTGCGGAGTGTCAGAGTGTACCTGGGAGTGTCAGAGGTGTGCACCGAGTGTCAGAGATGTGCGGGAGTGTCAGAGGTGTATCTGGGAGGATACGGACGTGTGCTGGGAGTGTCAGAGGTGTACCAGGGAATGTCAGTGGAGTACCTGGGAGTGTCAGAGGTGTGCCTGGAGTGTCAGAGGTGTACCTGGGAGTGTCAAAGGTGTACCTGGGAGTGTCAGAGGTGTACCTGGTAGTGTCAGAGGTGTACCTGGGAGTGTCAGAGGTGTACCTGGGAGTGTCAGGAGTGTACCTGGGAGTGTCGGGTTGTGCGAGTGTCGGAGGCGGACCTGGGAGTGTCAGAGGTATACCTGGGAGTATCAGAGGTGTACCTGGGAATGTCAGAGGTATACAGGGAGTGTCAGTGATGTAGCTGGGAGTCTCAAGGTGTACCTGGGGTATCAGGTGTGCCTGGGAATATGGAGGTGTAGCTGGGAATATCGGAGGTGTACCAGGAGGCACAGAGGTGTACCTGGGAGTGTCAGAGGTGAACCAGGGAGTGTCAGAGGAGTACCTGGGAGTGTCAGGGGTGTACCTGGAAGTATCGGAGGTGTACCTGGGAGTATCGGAGGTGTACCTGGGAGTGTCAGAGGTGTACCTGGGAGTATTAGAGGTGTACCTGGAGTGTCAGGTGTAACTGGGAGGCCAAGGGTGTAACTGGGAGTCTCGGAGGAACTGGGAATGTCAGAGGTACCAGGGAGTGTCAGTGGAGTACCTAGAGTTTCAAAGGTGTACCTGGGAGTATCAGAGGTGTACCTGGGAATATCGGAGGTGTACCTGGGAGTTTCTAAATGTGCCTGGAGTGTCGGACTTGTTCCTGGGAGTGTCAGAAGTGTACCTGGGAAAGTCGGACTTGTTCCTGGGAGTGTCGGAGGCGGACCTGGGAGTGTCAGAGGTATACCTGGAAGTATCAGAGGTGTACCTTGGAGTGTCAGAGGTGTACCTGGGAATGTCAGAGGTATACCAGGAGTGACAGTGAAGTACCTGGGAGTCTCAAAGGTGTACCAGGGAATGTCAGTGGAGTACTTGGGAGTGTCAGAGGTGTACCTGGGAGTGTCAGAGGTGTACCTGGGAGTGTCGGAGGTGTACCTGGGATTGTCAGCGGTGTTCCTGATTGTGTCTGAGGTGTACCTGGGAGTCACAGGAGCACGGATTGTCAGAGGTGTACCTGGCAGTGTCAGAGGTGTACCTGGGAGGCAGAGATGCCCAAGGGCTGAGAGGTATCTGGGAGTGTCGGACGTACCTATGAGTGTCAGAGGTGTACCAGGGAATGTCAGTGGAGTACTTGGGAGTGTCAGAGGTGTACCTGGGAGTGTCAGGAGGTGTACCTTGGAGGTCAGAGGTGTACCTGGGAGTGTCAGAGGTGTACCTGGGAGTGTCAGAGGTGTACCTGGGAGTGTCAAAGGTGTACCTGGGAGTGTCAGAGGTACCTGGGAGTGTCAGAGGTGTACCTGGGAGTATCAGAGGTGTACCTGGGAGTGTCAGGAGGTGTACCTGGGAATGTCAGAGGTATGAGGGAGTGCAGTGAAGTACCTGGGAGTCTCAAAGGTGTACCTGGGAGTATCGGAGGTGTACCTGGGAATATCGGAGGTGTAGCTGGGTATATCGGAGGTACCGAGGAGTGTCAGAGGTGTACCTGGGAGTCTCAGAGGTGAACCAGGAGGCGAGGAGTACCTGGGAGTCAGGGGGTACCTGGGAGCATCGGAGGTGTACCTGGAGTACGGAGGTGTACCTGGGAGTGTCAGAGGTGTACCTGGGAGTATTAGAGGAGTACCTGGGAGTGTCAGAGATGTACCTGGGAGTGTCAGAGGTGTACCTGGGAGAGTAGAAGTGGTACCTGGGAGTGTCGGACTTGTTCCTGGGAGTGTCAGAAGTACCTGGGAGTGTCGGACTTGTTCCTGGGAGTGCAGAGGTGTACTGAGAGTGTCAGAGGTGTACCTGGGAGTGTCAGAAGTCTACCTGGGAGGTCGGACTTGTTCCTGGAGTGTCAGAAGGTACCTGGGAGTGTCGGACTTGTTCCTGGGAGGCGAAGGACCTGGGAGTGTCAGAGGCATTACCTGGGAGCATCAGAGGTGTACTGGTAGTGTCAGAGGTGTACCTAGAATGTCAGAGGCATACCAGGGAGTGACAGTGAAGTACCTGGGAGTCCCAAAGGGTACCAGGGAATGTCAGTGAGTACTTGGGAGAGTCAGAGGTGTACCTGGGAGTGGCAGAGGTGAACCAGGGAGTCCAGAGGAGTACCTGGGAGGCTGCTGTGTACCTGGGAGGTCAGAGGTGGCACTGTGTGTCAAGGCACTGGGAGAGAGAGGTGGGAGCATGGTAGATACCTGGGAGCACAGAGACACCAAGGCACCAGAAGTGTCAGAAGGTACCTGGAGAGTCAGAGGAGCATGGGAGTATCAAAGGTGTACCTGGGACAGATGTACCTGGGAGGTTGAAGTGACCTGGGAGGCGGACTTGTCCCTGGTAGTGTCAGAAGTGTACCTGGGAGGCACTTGTTCTGGGAGCATGGAGGCGGACCTGGGAGTAACAGATAACAACATCAGAGAACAGAGGTGTACCTAAATGAGATGCTACCAGGATGATAGTGAAGCACCTGGAGTCTCAAAGATGCAGGAATGCCAGTGGAGTACTGGGAGGTCAGAGGTGTACCTGGGTGTCAAGGTGTAACTGGGAGTATCAGAGGTGTCCTGAATATCGGAGTGTATCTGGAGAATGAGGTACCTGAGTGCTCAGAGGTGTACCTGGGAGTGTCGGAGGTGTATCTGAGAATATCGGAGGTGTACCTGGGAGGTCAGAGGTGTACCTGGGAGTGTCAGAGGTTTACATGGGAGGCACTGGGAGGTCAGAGGTGTGGGAGTGCCAGAGAAACGATGCTGGGAGGTGTACCAGGAGTGTCAGTGAGTACCTGGGAGTTTCAAAGGTGTACCTGGGAGTATCAGAGGTGTACCTGGGAAAATCGGAGGTGTATTGAGAACATATGTACCTGGGATGCACCGATGCCTGATGCACTGGGAGGTCACAGGAGTACCTGGATTGTCAGAGGTGTACCTGGCAGTGTCAGAGGTACCAGAGAGACACTGGGGAGTGGACGTACCTATGAGTGTCAGAGGTGTACCAGGAATGTCGGTGAGTACTTGGGAGTGTCAGAGGTGTACCTGGGAGTGCCAGAGGTACCTTGAGTGTCAGAGGTACCTGGGAGTGTCAGAGGTACCTGGAGTGTCGGAGGTGTACCTGGGAGTGTAGAGAAGTGTACCTGGGAGGTAAGTGCAACATGGGATGCCGAGGTGTACCTGGCAGTGCTGAGCGGTGTACCTGGGAGGTCAGAGGTCAGGAATGTCAGAGCACTGGAATGCACTGAGTGTCAGAGGTGTACCTGGGAGTGTCAGAGGTTTACATGGGAGTGTCAAAGGTGTACCTGGGAGGCCCAGAGGTGTACCTGGGAGGTCAGGAGGTGTACATCGGAGTGTCAGAGGTGCATGTGGCAGTGGGTGAGGTGTACCTGGCAGTGTCTGAGGTGTAACTGGCAGTGTCAGAGGTGTACCTGGAGTGCATGGTGCACCTGGGAGTGTTAGAGGTGTACCTGGGAGGTCAGAGGTGTACCTGGGAGTGTCAGAGGTGTACCTGGGAGTGTCAGAGATGTACCTGGGAGGTCAGAGGTATCTGGGAGCAAGTCGGACGTACCTAGAGTGTCGGGAGGTACCTGGGAGAGTCAGAGGTACCTGGGAGGTCAGAGGAACCAGGAGTTTAGAGGAGTACCTGGGAGGCCAAGGTGTACCTGGGAGTGTTCAGAGGTGTACCTGGGAGTCAGAGGGGTACTGGGAGAGCCGGACTTGTTCCTGGGAGTGTCAGAAGTGTACCTGGGAGTGTCGGACTTGTTCCTGGGAGTGTCGGAGGCGGACCTGGGAGTGTCAGAGGTATACCTGGGAGTATCAGAGGTGTACCTGGGAGTGTCAGAGGTATACCAGGGAGTGACAGTGTAGTACCTGGGAGTCTCAAAGGTGTACCAGGGAATGTCAGTGGAGTCCTTGGGAGTGTCAGAGGTGTACCTGGGAGTGTCAGAGGTGTACCTGGGAATGTCGGAGGTGTACCTGGGATTGTGGGCGGTGTACCATTGTGTCTGAGGTGTACCGGGAGTGTCAGAGGTGTGTGCCTAGGAGTGTCAGAGGTGCACTTGGGAGTGCAGAGGCACCTTGGGGTGCTTGGGAGGTACCAGGGAATGTCAGTGAGTACCTGGGAGTGTCAGAGGTGTACCTGGGAGTGTCAGAGGTGTACCTGGGAGTGTCAAAGGTGTACCTGGGAGAGTCAAAGGTATACGAGGGAGTGTCAGTGAAGTACCTGGAGTCTCAAAGGTGTACCTGGGAGTATCGGAGGTAGCTGGGAACACGGGGTGTAGCTGGGAATATCGGAGGTGTACCGAGGAGTGTCAGAGGTGTACCTGGGAGTCTCAGAGGTGAACCAGGAGGTCAGAGGAGTAACCTGGGAGGCAGGTGTACCTGGGAGTATCGGAGGCCTGGGAGTATCGGAGGTGTACCTGGGAGTACAAGGTGTACCTGGGAGTATTAGAGGTGTACCTGGGAGTGTCAGGGGGTACCTGGGAGTGTCAAGGGTGTAACTGGGAGTCTCAGAGGTGTAACTGGGAATGTCAGAGGTGTACCAGGAGTGTCAGTGAGCACCTGGGAGTTTAAGGTGTACCTGGGAGTATCAGAGGTAACCCTGGGAACATGGAGGTACCTGAGAATATCGGAGGTGTACCTGGGAGGTCAGAGGTGTACCTGGGAGTGGGAGGTGTACCTGGAGGTCACCCGAGCAAACCGGAGTGTCAGAGGTGTACCCAGGTGCCGAGGTGTATCTGGGTGTCAGCGATCTGGGAGTGCCGAGATGTACCTGGGAGTGGAGAAGTGCCTGGGAGTGTTGGAGGTGTACCTGGGAGTGTCGGAGGTGTACCTGGGAGTGTCAGAGGTGGGCCAAGTGTCAGAGGTACCTGGGAGTGTCAGCGTGTACCTGATTGTGTCTGAAGTGTACCTGGGAGGTCAGAGGTGTGCCTAGGAGTGCCAGAGGCACTTGGGAGTCAGAGGTGCACCTTGGGGTGTCTGAGGTGTACCTGGGAGTGTTCCGAGGTGCACCTGGCAGTGTCTGAGGTGTACCTGGCAGTGTCTGAGGTGAACAGCACAGGTGTACCTGGGAGGTTGGGGTGCAGCACCTGGGAGTGTTAGGAGGTGCATTAGGGAGGACAGAGGAGCACTACAAGTGTCAGAGGTGTACCTGGAGGTCAGAGGTGTACCTGGAGGCAGAGGTGTACCTGGGAGTTTCAGAGGTGTACCTGAGGCAGAGGTGTACCTGGGAGGTCAGAGATGTACCTGGGAGGCAGAGGTATCTGGGAGTGTCGGACGGTACCTGAGTGTCAGAGGTGTACCAGGGAATGTCAGGAGTACCTGGGAGGCTGAGGTACCTGGGAGGCTGGCAGAGGTGTACCTGGAGTGCAGAGGTGTACCATGGGAGGTGTACCTGGGAGTGTCAGAGGTGTACCTGGGAGTGTCAGAGTGTACCTGGGAGTGTCAGAGTTGTACCTGGAGGCCTGAGCAGGACCTGGGAGGCCAGAGGTATACCGGGAGTATCAGAGGTGTACCTGGGAGGTCAGAGGTGCACCTGGGGTCAGAGGTATACAGAGGAGTGTCAGTGAAGTACCTGGGAGTCTCAAGGTACCTGGAGTATCGGAGGTGTACCTGGGAATATCGGAGGTGTAGCTGGGAATATCGGAGGTGTACCGAGGAGTGTCAGAGGTGTACCTGGGAGTCTCAGAGGTAAACCAGGGAGGTCAGAGGAGTACCTGGGAGTGTCAGGGGTGTACCTGGGAGTATCGGAGGTGTACCTGGGAGTATCGGAGATGTACCTGGGAGGTCAGAGGTGTACCTGGGAGTATTAGAGGAGTACAGGGGAGGCCAGAGTGTACCTGGGAGGTCAGAGGTGTACCTGGGAGTGTCAGAAGTGTACCTGGGAGTGTCGGACTTGTTCCTGGGACAGAAGGGAGTGTCGGACTTGTCGGAGCATTTGAGTGTATCAGGAGTGACAGAGGAGTACCTAGGAGTGTCAGGGTGTACCTGGGAGTGTCAGAGGTGGCACCAAGTGTCAGGAGTTGTACCTGGGGAGTGTCAGAGATGTACCTGGGGAGTGTCAGAGGTGTATCTGGGGTGTCGGACGTGTACCTAGGAGTGTCAGAGGTGTACCTGGGAGAGTCAGAGGTGTACCTGGGGTGCAGAGGTGAACCAGGGAGTTTCAAGAAGTACCTGGGAGTGTCAAAGGTGTACCTGGAGTGTCAGGGTGTACCTGGGAGTGTCAGAGGTGTACCTGGGAGTGTCGGACTTGTTCCTGGGAGTGTCAGAAGTGTACCTGGGGTGTCGGACTTGTTCCTGGGAGTGTCAGGCGGACCGGGAGTGTCAGAGGTATACTGGAGTATCAAGAGGTGTACCTGGGAGTGTCAAACCTGGGGATGTCAGAGTATACCAGGGGTGACAGTGAAGTACCTGGGTCTCAAAGGTGTACCAGGAATGTCAGTGAGTGGGAGTGTCAGAGGTGTACCTGGGAGTGTCAGAGGTGTACCTGGGGTGTCAGGTGTACTGGGATTGTCAGCGGTGTACCGGTGTGTCTGAGGTGACCTGGGAGTGTCAGAGGTGTGCCTGAGGGTGTCAGAGGTGCACTTGGGGTTTCAGAGGTGCACCTTGGGGTGTCAGAGGTGTACCAGGGAATGTCAGTGGGTACCTGGGAGTGTCAGAGGTGTACCTGGGGTGTCAGGGTGTACCTGGGGTGTCAGAGGTTTCATGGGGTGTCAAGGTGTGCCTGGGGTGTCAGGGTGTGCCTGGGTGTCAGAGGTGTACAGGGTGTCAAGGGGTGTATCTGGGTCTCAGGTTTAACTGGGAATGTCAGAGGTGTACCAGGGGAGTGTCAGTGGAGTGCCTGGGGTTTCAAGGTGTTACACGGGAGTATCAAGGTGTACTTGGGAATATCGGAGGTGTATCTGAGAATATCAGAGGTGTACCTGGGGTCAGAGGTGTGCCTGGAGTGTCGGAGGTGTACCTGGGAGGTGTCACAGGAGTACCTGGGATTGTCAGAGGTGTACCTGGCAGTGTCAGAGGTGAACCTGATTGTGTCTGGAGGTGTACCTGGGAGTGTCAGGGGTATCTGGGAGTGTCAGCGGTGTACCTGATTGTGTCTGAGGTGTGCCTGGGGTGCTCACAGGAGTGCCTGGGATTGTCAGAGGTGTACCTGGGAGTGTCAGAATGTGCCTGGGGAGTGTCAGAGGTGTACCTGCAGTGTCAGAGGTGTATCTGGGGTGTCAGCAGGTGTGCCTGGGTGTCGGAGGTGTGCCTAGGGTGTCAGAGGTGTACCTTGGGGTGTCAGAGGTGTACCTGGGGTGTCAAGAGTGTACCTTGGAGTGTCAGGAGTGTGCGAGTGTCAGAGGTGTGCCTGGGAGTGTCGGAGGTGTACCTGGTTGTCAGGGTGTGCCTGATTGTGTCTGAGGGTGCACTGGGAGTGTCACAGGAGTGCCTGGGAGTTGTCAGAGGTGTACCTGGGAGTGTCAGAAGTGTACCTGGGAGTGTCAAGGTGTGCCTGGGGTGTCAGTGTATCTGGGGTGTCGGTGTATCTGGGAGTGTCAGAGATGTACCTGGGGAAGTGCCTGGGGTGTCAGGTGTGCCTGGGGTGTCGGAGGTGTGCCTGGGGAGTGTCAGAGGAGTAAACTTGGGTGTCAGAGGTGTGCCTGGGGTGTCAGCGGTGTGCCTGATTGTGTCTGAGTGTACCTGGGAGTGTCAGGGTGGCCTAGGGGTGTCAGAGGTGCACTGGGAGTGTCAGAGGTGCACCAGGTGTCAGAGGTGTGCCTGGAGTGTCTGAGGTGTACCTGGCAGTGTCAGGGTGTACCTGGCAGTGTCTGAGGTGTAACTGGCAGTGTCAGCAGGTGTGCCTGGGGTGTCAGCGGTGCACCTGGGAGTGTTGGAGTGTGTGGGGGTGACAGAGGTACCTACAAGTGTCAGAGGTGTGCCTGGGGTGTCAGAGGTGTGCCTGGGGTGTCAGAGGGTGTGCCTGGGAGTGTCAAGAGGTGTGCCTGGGAGTGTCAGAGGTGTACCTGGGGAGTGTCAGTGTGCCTGGGGAGTGTCAGAGGTATGCTACCTGGAGTGTCAGAGATGTGACCTGGGGTGCCAGGGTGTATCTGGGAGTGTCGGACGTGTGCAGGGAGTGTCAGGGTGTGCCAGGGAATGTGTGGAGTACCTGGGAGTGTCAGGGGTGTACCTGGGAGTGTCAGAGGTGTACACAGGGTGTCAAGGTGTGCCTGGGTGTCCAGGTGTACCTGGGAATGTCAGAGGGGCATGTGCCTGGGAGTGTCAGAGATGTGCCTCAAGTGTCAGAAGTGTACCTGGGAGTGTCGGAGTTGTACCTGGGGTGTCGGAGGCGGACCTGGGGTGTCAGAGGTATACCTGGGAGTATCAGAGGGTGTACCTGGGAGTGTCAGAAGTGTGCCTGGGGTGTCGGAGGTGTACCTGGGATTGTGGAGTGCCTGGGATTGTCAGAGGTGTGCCTGGCAGTGTCAGGGTGAACTGGGAGTGTTGAGATGTACCTGGGGGTGTGGGTGTATCTGGGAGTGTGGGACGTGTACCTATGAGTGTCAGAGGTGTCCAGGGAGTGTGTCAGTACTTGGGGTGTCAGAGGTGTGCCTGCAAGTGTCAGAGGTGTACCTTGGGTGTCTGGGGTGTACCTGGGGTGTCAGAGGTGTACCTGGGAGTGTCAGGTGTACCTGGGATTGTCAGCGGTGTACCTGATTGTGTCTGGGGTGTGCCTGGGGAGTGTCACAGGGTACCTGGGATTGTCTGGAGAGGTGTGCCTGGCAGTGTCAGAGGTGAGCCTGGGGGTGTTAGAGAGTGTACCTGGGTGACAGAGGGTGTATCTGGGGAGTGTCGGACGTGTGCCTTTGAGTGTCAGAGGTGTGCCAGGATGTCAGTGGAGTACTTGGGAGTGTCAGAGGTGTACCTGGGAGTGTCAGAGGGTGTGCCTTGGGTGTCGAGAGGTGTGCCAGGAGTGTAGAAGTGTGCCTGGGGAGTGTCAGAGGTGTACCTGGGGTGTCCAAATGTGTGCCTGGGGTGTCAGGTGTGTGCCTGGAGTGTCAGAGGTGTGCCTGGGAGTATCAGAGGTGTGCACCAGAGGTGCTCAAGAGGTGTACTGGGGAATGTCAGAGGTATACGAGGGAGTGTCAGTGATGCCTGGGAGTCTCAAAGGTGTACCTGGGAGTATCAGATGTACCTGGGAATGTCGGAGAGTGTGCCTGGAATGTCAGGTGTACCTAGGGTGTCAAGGAGGTGTGCCTGGGGAGTCTCGAGGTGAACCAGGGAGTGTGTCAGGGTACCTGGGGTGTCAGGGGTGTGCCTGCAGTGTCGGGTGTGCCTGGGAGTATCAGGAGGTGTGCCTGGGGTGTCAGAGGTGTACCTGGGGTGTTAGGGAACACAGGGAGTGTCAGAGATGTGCCTGGGTGTCGGACTTGTTCACCAGAAGTGTCAGAGTGTGCAAGGAGGTCAGACTTGCCTGAGAACTAGCAAAGGTGCCTGGGAGTGTCAGAGGTGTACCAAGTGTCAGAGCATGCCTGGGGAATTGCACTTGATCACAGGTGTCAGAAGTGTACCTGGGAGTGTCGGACTTGTTCTGCAGGAGTGTCGGAAGCGAGACACCAAGTCTCAGAGGTATACCTGGGAATTACCCTCCAGGGTGTACCTGGGGTGTCAGAGGTGTACCTAGGAATGTCATAGGTATCCAAGAGTGACAGTGAAGTACCTGGAGTCACAAAGGTGTACCAGGGAATGTCAGTGGAGTGCCCCAGGGAGTGTCAGAGGTGTGCCTGGGGTGTCAGGGAATGTGCCTGGGTGTTAGAGGTTTCTAGGGTGTCAGAGATGTACCTGGGAGTGTCCAGTGTACCTAGGATTGTCAGAGGTGTGCCTGGGAGAGTCAGAGGTGTGCCTGGGAGTGTCAGAGGAGTGAACCAGGGGGTTTCAGAGGTACCTGGGGAGTGTCAAGGTGTGCCTGGGGTGTCAGGGCTGTGCACAGGGGTCTGGTAGAGTGTGCCTGGGAGTGTGAGGTGTACCTGGGAGTATTAGAGGGTACCTGGTGTCAGAGATGTACCTGGGGAGTGTCGGACGTGTGCTGCCTGGGGAGGTGTCCAGGGTGTGCCTGGGAGGTCAGAGGGAGTGCCTGGGAGTGTCAAAGGTGTACCTGGGAGTGTCAGGGGTGTGCCACCAGGGGTGTCAAGTGTGTGTGCCTGGGGTGTCGGACTTGTTCTGGGGTGTCAGGGTGTGCCTGGAGTGTCGGACATTCCTGGGAATTGTCGGGCAGACTGGGGAGTGTCAGTATCAGAGGGTGTACTGGGGAGTCAGAGGTGGCCTGGGAATGTCAGAGGTATGCCAGGGTGACAGTGAAGTGCCTTGGGTCTCAAAGGTGTACCAGGGGAATGTCAGTGGTGCAGGGGTGTCAGAGGTGTCCTGGGGTGTCGGAGGTGTACCTGGGATTGTCCAGCTGTGTACCTGATTGTGTCTGGGGTGCCTGGGGTGTCAGAGGTGTGCCCAGGAGTGTCAGAGGTGCTTGCTTGGGAGTGTCAGAGGGTGCACCTTGGGGTCAGAGAGTGTACCCAGGGAATGTCAGTGGGTATCTGGGAATGTCAGAGGTGTGCCTGGGGAGTGTTAGAGGTGGCACCTGGGAGTGTCAGAGGTTTACATACCAGGAGTGTCAAAGGTGTACCTGGGGCCTCAGAGGTGGCCTGGGGAGTGTCAGGAGGTGTACCTGGGGTGTCAAGGGTGTAACTGGGGAGTGTCAGAGGGTGTACCTGCAGGAATATCAGGTGAATCTGAGAATATCAGGTGTACCTGGGAGTGTCCAGAATAGGTGTTAGAGGTGCTTACCTGGGGTGTCAGGGTTTACATGGGGTGTCAAGGGGCTGTACATGGTAGTGTCAGGAGGTGTGCCTGGAGTGTCAGAGGTGTGCAAGTGTGCATGTAACTGAATGTCAGAGGGTGTACAGGGGTGTCAGTGGGTACCTGGGAGTTTCAAGGTGTACCTGGGGTATCAGAGGTGTGCCACAGGGAATATATCGGAGGTGTGGGAGTGTCAGGGTGTACCTGGGGTGTCTGAGGGTGTACTACAGCAGTGTCTGTGGGGTGTGCAGTGTGTCACAGGGTGTGGCAACTGGCAGTGTCAGCGGTGTACCTGGGGTGTCTCAGCAGTGCCTGGGGAGTGTTAGAGGTGTGTGGGGGTGAGCAGAGGTGCCTGCCTACAGAGTGTCAGAGATGGCACACCAGGGAGTGTCAGAGGTGTGTACCTGGGGAGTGTCAGGGTGTGCCTGGAGTGTCAGAGGGTGTGCCTGGGGTGTCAGAGGGTGTACCTGGGGTGTGGAGGTGTGGCACAGGGGTGTCAGAGGTATGCCTGGGGTGTCAGAGATGTGCCTGGGAGTGCAGAGGTGTATCTGCAGGAGTGTGGGACGTGTACCTGGAATGTCAGAGTGCATGCCAGGGAATGTCAGTGGAGCACCTGGGGTGTCCCAGAGGTGCTGGGGAATGTCAGAGGTGTGCCTGGGGTGTCAAGGTCTGGGGAGTGTCAAGTGTACCTGGGAACTGTCAGGGGTGCATGCCCCAGGAGTGTCAGAGATGTACCTCAGGTGTCAGAAGTGTACCTGAGTGTCAGGTTGTGCCTGCAGAGGTGTCAGGAGGCGGACAGGAGTGTCAGAGGTATACCTGGAGTATCAGAGGTGTACCTGGGAATTATCCCAGAGGTGTACCTGGGGTGTCGGAGGTGTGCCTGTAGAGTTCACATGCAAAGTACCTGGGATTGTCAGAGGTGTTACCTGGCAGTGTCAGAGGTGGTCCTGGGAGTGTTGAGATGTACAGAATTAATGCAGAGGGTGTATCTGCCAGGGAGTGTCGGACGATAGCCCTATAGTGTCAGAGGTGTGCAGAGTCATGTCCAGAGAGGTGCTTGTAGTACTTGGGAGCCTCAGGGTGGCACCTGGGGCCTCAGAGGTGCATGCCTTGGAGTGTCTGGAAGGTGTGCCTGGGAGTGTCAGAGAGGTGTGCCTGGGGAGTGTCAGGAGGTGTACTGGAGTTGTCATGGTGTACGTTGTGTGTGTCACAAGTGTACCTGGGAGTCTCACAAGGTACCTGGGTTATCGGAGGTGTACCTGTGGTCAGAAGGTGTACCTGGGGAGTGTTAGAGATGTACCTGGGGTGACAGAGGTGTACCTGGAGTATCACGTGTACCTTGGAGTATAGAGTGTGCCATGGCAATGTCAGGAGACCTGGGAGTGTCAGATGTGCACACCAGGGTGTCAGGGGTGTACCTTGGGTGTCAGAGGTGTACCTTGGAGTGTCAGGGTGTACCTGGGAGTGTCAGGGCCTGTGCAACAATGTCAAGTAAGTGTGCCTCAGTTGTCAGAAGTGTGCCTGGTTGTGTCAGGAGGTGTACATAGAATTATCACAGGAGTGCCTGGGATTGTAAGAGGCATACCTGGCGCTGTAAGAGGTATACATGGTGCAGTAAGAAGTACCTCAAGGTCTCAAGGAGGTGTACCTACCAGAATTATCACGTGTACCTGAGAATATCAGAGGTGCAGCGGAATATCAGGTGTACCTAGGAGTGCTCAGAGGTGTACCTGGGAGTCTCGGAGGTGAACAGGGTGTCAGAGAGAGTACCTGGGAGTGTCAGAGGGTGTACATACAGTATCAGGTGTACCTGAGTATCAGGTGTACCTGGGGAATGTCCAGAGGTGTACCTGGAGTGATCAGAGGTACCTGGGGAGTGTCAAAGTGTACACAGGGTGTCGGACATATCCAGGATGTCAGTGTACCAGGGAGTGTCGGAATTGCCTGGGGTCTCAAGGTGTACCTGGGAGTCTCAAAGGTGTGCCTGGGGTATCAGAAGTGTGCCTGGGAATATCGGACTTGTCACCAGGCTGTAAAGAAGTGTACAAGTGCTCGGACTTGTTCCTGGGAGTCTCAGGAAGCGAACACAAGACTCAGAGGGAATACCCAAGAATTATCAGAGGTGTACACAAGTCAGGGTGTACCTGAAGCAGAGTATCAGGTGTGACAAAGGGAGTCACAAAGGTGTACTGAGAATATCAGAGGAGTACCTAGGAGTGTCAGAGATGTACCTGGGGTGTCAAATTGTACCTGGGAGTATCAGAGGGAGCACCTAGGAGTGTCAGACATGTACCTGCAGTGTCAGAAGTGTACCTAGGTGTCAGAACTTGTTCCAGGGAATCAGAGGTGTACCAGGGGTGACAGGTGAACCAGGGGTTTCAGAGAGAGTACCTGGGGTGTCAAGGTGTGCCTGGGGAGTGTCAGAGGGGTGTACCTGGGAGTGTGAGGGATGTGCCTGGGGATGTCAGGGGTGTACCTGGGAGATTAGAGGAGTACCTGGGAGTGTCAAGATGTACCTGGGGTGTCGGACATAATGTGCACCTAGAAGTGTCAGAAGTGAACCTGGGAGAGTCAGAGGGTACCTGGGAGTGTCAAAGGTGTACCTGGGAGTGTCAGAGGTGTACCTGGGGTGTCAGAATGTACCTGGGAGTGTCGGCTTGTTCCTGGGGTGTCAGAAGTGTACCTGGGGTGTCGACATTCACAGGGAGTGTCAGAGCGGACCAAGTGTCAGAGAGGTATACCTGGGAGTATCAGAGGTGTACCTGGGAGTGTCAAGAGGTGTGCCCACAGAATGTCAGAGGTATACCAGGGAGTGACAGTGAAGTACCTTGGAGTCTCAAGGTGTGCAGGGAATGTCAGTGCAGTGCCAGGAGTGCCTTCAGAGTGTCACAAAGACTGTCCGGAGGTGTACCTGGGATTGTCAGCAGTGTACCTGATTGTGTCTGAGGTGTACCTGGGGAGTGTCAGAAGGTGTGCCTAGGAGTGTCAGAGGAAGTGCACTTAGAGTGTCAAAGCACCTTGGGGTGTCCAGAGGTGTGCCAGGGAATGTCAGTGGAGGTACCTGGGAATGTCAGAGGTGTGTACCTGGGAGTTTAGAGGTGTACCTGGGATGTCAGAGAGTTTACATGGAGTGTCAAGGTGTACCTGGGGAGTGTCAGAGGTGTACTGGGGTGTCAGAGGTGCACCTGGGGTGTCAGGGATGTGCTGGGGTATCAGAGGTGTGCCTGGGAATATCGGATGTGGGGAATCTGAGAATAGGTGACCTGGGGAGTGTCAGAGGTGTACCTGGGAGTGTAAGGGTGCTAAGTGTCAGAGGTTTACATGGGAGTGTCAAAGGTGTACATGGGGTGTCAGAGGGCAGAAATCCAGGGTGTATGGGGAGTGTCAAGGTAACTCGGGAATGTCAGAGATGTGCAGGTGAGTCGAGTACAGGACCAAAGGTGCCTGGGGTATCAGAGGTGTACCTGGGAATATCGGAAGTGTATCTGAGAATATCAGGAGGTGTACCTGGGGTATACAGAGGTGTACCTGGGAGTGTCGGAGGTGTACCTGGGAGTGTCACAGGAGTACCTGGATTGTCAGAGGTGTGCCTGGCAGTGTCAGAGGTGAACCTGGGAGTGTTAGAGAGAATGTACCTGGGAGTGTCAGAGGTGTATCTGGGAGTGTCGGACGTGTGCATATGGTGTCAGAGGTGTACCAGGGAATGTCAGTGGAGTACAGAGTGTCAGAGGTGTAACCGAGTGTCAGAGGTGTACCTTGGAGTGTCAGAGGTGTGCCTGGGGTGTCAGAGAACTGTACCTGGGAGTGTCGGAGGTGTACCTGGGATTGTCAGAGGTGTGCCTGATTGTGTCTGAGGAATTAACCTGGGGTGTCAGAGGAGTACCTGGATTGTCAGAGGTGTACCTGGGAATCAGGGAAGTGTACCTGGGAGTGTCAGAGGGTGACCTGGCAGTGTCAGAGGTGTATCTGGGAGTGTCAGCGGTGTATCTGGGGAGTGTCAGGAGATGTGCCTGGGGAGTGTAGAGGTGTACCTGGGGTGTGGGAGGTGTACCTGGGGTGTCGGAGGTGTGCCTGGGAGTGTCAGAGGTGCTTTGAGGAAGTGTCAGAGGTGTACTGGGAGTATCGGGTGTACCTGTGTGTCTGAAGTGTGCCTGGGGAGTGTCAGAGGGGTGCCTACAAGGTGCCAGAGGTGCACCTGGGGTGTCAGAGGTGCAGCAGGGGTGTCAGGAGTGTGCCTGGGAGTCTGAGTGTGCCTGGTGTCAGAGTGTACCTGGCCGGTGTCTGGGGTGTAACAGCAGTGTCAGCGGTGTACCTGGGGTGTCAGCGGTGCCTGGGGTGGGGTGTGTGGGAGTGGCAGAGGTACCTACCAGTGTGGAGTTAACCTGGGGGTGTCAGAGGTGTGCACCAAGTGTCAGAGGTGTGCCTGGGGTGTCAGTTGTGCCAGGGTGTCAGTGGTGCTTGGGGAGTGTCAGAGGGTGTGCCTGGGAGTGTCAGGGGTGTGCAGGGAGTGTCAGAGGTGTGCCTGGGGAGTGTCAGGGAGTACCTGGGATGTGTCAGAGGTTTACCTGGCAGTGTCAGAGGTGAACCTGGGGTGTCAGAGATGTGCCTGGGGTGTCAGAGGAGGTGTATCACAGGGTGTCGGACGTGTGCCTATGAGTGTCAGGGTGTACCCAGGGAATGTCAGTGGAGTGCTTGGAGTGTCAGGGGTGTGCCAGCAAGTGTCCAGAGGGGTGTGCCTTGGTGTCAGAGTGTGCCTAGGGTGTCAGGGGTGTACCTGGAGTGTTCGGAGGTGTGCCTGGGATTGTCAGCGGTGGCCTGATTGTGTCAGGGTGTGCCTGGGAGTGTCACAGGAGTACCTGTGTCAGAGGGTGTGCCTGGGGTATCAGGAGTGTACCTGGGGTGTCAGAGAGGTACCTGGGTGTCAGAGGTGTATCTGGGAGTGTCAGCAGGGTGTATCTGGGAGTGTCAGAGTGTGGCTGCTTGGGAGTGTAAGAAGTGTCCTGGGGTGTCGGAGGTGTACCTGGGTGTCAGAGTGTACCTGGGAGTGTCAGAGGTGTACTTGGAGTGTCAGAGGTGTGCCTAGGTGTCAGCGGTGTACCAGAGTGTGTCTGAGAGTGTACCTGGGAGTGTCAAAGTGTACCTAGGTGTCAGGGAGGTGCTTGGGAGTGTCAGAGAGGTGCACCTGGGGTGTCAGAGGTGTGCCTGGGGAGTGTCTGGTGTACCTGGCAGTGTCTGGGGTGTGACCTGTGGTGTCTGAGGTGTAACTGGCAGTGTCAGCGGTGTGCCTGGGGTGTCAGCAGTGCACCTGGGGTCGGAGGTGTTAGGGTGACAGAGGAGTACACCTAGAGTGTCAGAGGGTGTACCTGGGGTGTCAGAGTGTGCCTGGGAGTGTCAGAGGTGTGCCCTGGAATGTCAGAGGTGGCACCAGGGAATGTCCGGTGGTGCCTGGGAGTGTCAGAGGTGTGCCTGGAGTGTCAGAGGTGTACCTTGGAGTGTCAGAGGTGTGCCCGAGTGTCAGAGGTGTGCTTCCAGAGTGTCAGGTGTCCTGGGGAGTTCGAGGTGTACCTGGGATTGTCAGTGTGTGCGTTGTGTCTGAGATGTACCTGGAGTGTCACAGGGTACCTGGGGATTGTCAGAGGTGTACCTGGGTGTCAGAGTGTACCTGGGAGTGTTAAATGTACCTGCAGTGTCAAGGTGTGTATCTGGAGTGTCGGACGTGTTGAGTGTCAGAGGTGTACCAGGGAATGTCAGTGGAGTACTTGGGAGTGTCAGAGGTGTGCCTGGGAGTGTCAGGGGTGTACCTTGGAGTGTCAGAGGTGTACCTGGGGTGTGGACATGTGCCTGGGGAGTGTGGAGGTGTGCCTGGGGAGTGTCAAGGTGTGCCTGGGGTGTCAGAGGTGTGCGAGTGTCAAGGTGTGTGCCAAGTGTCAGAGGTGTGCCCGAGTGTGAGGTGTACCTGGGGATGTCAGAGGTATGCAAGGGTGTCAGTGAGTACCTGGGGTCTCAAGGTGTACCTGGGGATATCTGGAGTGTGCCTGGGAATATCGGAGGTGTGGCTGGGAATATCGGAGGTGTACCGAGGAGTGTCAGAGGTGTGCCTGGGAGTCTCAGAGGTGAACCAGGGTGTCAGAGATTGCGGAGTGTCGGAAGCGGACCTGGGAGTCTCAGAGGTATACCTGGGAAGTGTCAGGTGTGCCTGGGAGTATCAGGAGGTGTGCCTGGGGAGTGTCAGAGGTGTACCTGGGGTATTAGAGGAGTACCTGGGAGTGTCAGAGATGTACCTGGGAGTGTCAAGGAGGTGTGCCTGGGGAGTCATTGAGGTGTACCAGGGGTGTCGGACTTTCCTGGGAGTGCCAAGGTGTACCAGAAGTGTCAGAGGTGTACCTGGGGTGTCAGAAGGTGTGCCTGGGGTATGGGACTTGTTCTGGGAGTGTCAGAAGTGTGCCTGGGAGTGTCAGGTTGTGCCTGGGGAGTGTCGGAGGAGACCTGGGGTGTCAGAGGTATGCCTGGGAGTATCAGAGGTGTGCCTGGGGTGTCAGAGGTGTACCTGGGAGTGTCGGGTGTACCTGGGATTGTCACAGGAGTACCTGGGATTGTCAGAGTGTACCTGGCAGTGTCAGAGGTGAACCTGGGGAGTGTTAGAGATGTGCCTGGGGTGTCAGAGGTGTATCTGGGAGTGTCGGACGTGTACCTATGAGTGTCAGAGGTGTGCCAGGGAGTGTCAGAGGTGTGAGTACTTGGGAGTGTCAGAGGTGTGCCTGGGAGTGTCAGAGGGTGTACCTTGGAGTGTCTGGGGGTGTGCCTGGGGTGTCAGAGGTGTGCCTGGGAGTGTCGGAGGTGTACCTGGGATTGTCAGCGGTGTACCTGTTGTGTCTGAGGGTGTGCCTGGGGAGTGTCAGGGAGTGCCTGGGGTTGTCAGTGTGCCTGGCAGTGTCAGAGGTGTGCCTGGGGTGTTAGAGATGTGCCTGGGAGTGACAGAGGTGTGTCTGGGGAGTGTGGGACGTGTGCAGCTGGTGTCAGGAGTTAGCCTTGGGGAATGTCGGTGGAGTGCTTGGGGTGTCAGAGGTGTGCCTGGGAGGGTTCAGGAGGTGTGCCTTGGAGTGTCAGAGGTGTACCTGGGAATTGTCAGGGTGTGCCTGGGAGTGTCAGAGGTGTGCCTGGGAGTGTCAAATGTGTACCTGGGGTGTCAGGGGTGTGCCTGGGAGGTGTCAAGTGTGCCTGGGGTATCAGAGGTGTGCCTGGGGTGTCAGGGTGTACCTGGGAATGTCAGGAGGTATCTGCAGTGTCAGTGAAGTGCCGCAAGTCTCCAAGGTGTGCCTGGGAGTATCGGAGGTGTACCTGGGAATATCGGATGTAACAGAATATCGGAGGTGTGCAGTGTCAGAGGTGTGCCTGGGGTCTCAGAGGTGAACCAGGGAGTGTCAGAGGAGTATAGGGTGTCAGGGGTGTACCTGCGAGTATCGGAGGTGTACCTGGGAGTATCGGAGGTGTGCACTGGAGTGTCAGAGGTGTACCTGTGAGGAGTGAAAGTGCCTGGGAGTGTTAGGGGTGTACCTGGGGAGTGTCGGACTTGTTCCTGGGAGTGTCAGAAGTGTGTGCCTGGGAGTGTCCCGGACTTGTTCACAAGTGTCAAGGTGTGCCTGGGAGTGTGTCAGAGGTGTGCCTGGGAGTGTCAGGGTGTACCTGGGGTGTCGGACTTGTTCCTGGGGAGTGTAGAAGTGTGCCTGGGGAGTGTCGGACTTGTTCCTGGGAGTGTCGGAAGCTTGGACCTGGGAGTCTCAGAGGTATACTGCAAGATTATCAGAGGTGTGCCACCAAGTGTCAGAGGTGTACCTGAGAATGTCATGGGTATGCAGGGGTGACAGTGAAATTACCAGAGTCTCAAAGGTGTACCAGGGAATGTCAGTGAGTACTTGGGAGTGTCAGAGGTGTGCCTGGGGTGTCAGAGGTGTGCCTGGGGTGTTAGAGTGCCTAGGGTGTCAGAGATGGCACCTGGGGTGTCGGACGTGTGCACAGGATTTGTCAGAGGTGTGCCTGGAGAGTCAGGGGTGGCACCTGGGAGTGTCAGAGGTGAACCAGGGGTTTCAGAGGAGTACCTGGGAGTGTCAAGGTGTGCCTGGGGAGTGTCAGAGGTGCCTGGGGTGTTGAAGTGTACCTGGGGTGTGGGGTGTGCCTGGAGTATTAGAGAGTGCAAGTGTCAGAGATGTGCCTAGGTGTCGGGCGTGTGCCTAGAAGTGTCAGAAGTGTGCCTGGGAGGTCAGAGGGTACTTGGGGAGTGTCAAGGGGTGTACACCAAGTGTCAGAGAGTGTACCTGGGGTGTCCCAGAGTGGCACCAGTGTCAGGACTTGTTCCTGGGAGTGTCAGAAGTGTGCCTGGGGAGTGTCAGACTTGTTCCTGGGAGTGTCAGGCGGACCTGGGAGTGTCAGAGAGGTATGCCTGGGAGTATCAGTGTACCTGGTGTCAGAGGTGTGCCTGCAGGAATGTCAGAGGTATGCCAGGGAGTGACAGTGAAGTGCCTTGGAGTCACAAGGTGTGCAGGGAATGTCAGTGGTGCTTAGGAGTGTCAGGGTGTCTGGGAGTGTCGGAGGTGTACCTGGGATTGTCAGCAGTGTACCTGATTGTGTCTGAAATTGTGCAAGTGTCAGAGGTGTGCCTAGGAGTGTCAGGGTACTTGGAGTGTCAGAGGTGCAGCAGGGGTCAATCAGAGGTGTACTTAGGGAATGTCAGTGGAGTATCTGAGAGATGTCAGGGTGTGCCTGGGGTGTTAGAGGTGTGCCTGGGGTGTCAGAGGGTTTGCATGGGGTGTCAAGGTGTGCCTGGGGTGTCAGAGGTGTGCCTGGGGTGTCAGAGGGTGTACCTGGGGTGTCAAGGGTGTAACTTTGGGGTATCAGAGTGTGCCTGGAATATCGGTGAATCTGAGAATATCGGAGGTGTGCCTGGGGAATTGTCAGGGGTGTGGCCTTAAGTGTTAGAGTGTGCCTGGGGAGTGTCAGAGGTTTACATGGGATGTCAAGGTGTACATGGTAGTGTCAGGGTGTGCCTGGGGAGTGTCCAGGGGTGTACCTGGGGTGTCAAGGTGTGGCACTGGGAATGTCAGAGGTGTGCCAGGGGTGTGGTGGGTACCTGGGAGTTTCAAAGGTGTGCAGGGGTATGAGAGGTGTACCTGGGAATGTCAGGAGAGTGTGTCTGAGAATATCGGAGGTGTGCCTGGGAGTGTCAGAGGTGTGCCTGGGGAGTGTCCGGAGGTGTGCCTGGGGTGTCTGCTGGGAGTACCTGGGATTGTCAGAGGTGTGCCTGGCAGTGTCAGTGTGCCTGGGGTGTTAGAGATGTACCTGGGGAGTGTCAGAGGGTGTGTCTGGGGTGTCGGACGTGTGCCTATGAGTGTCAGGGGTGTGCAGGAATGTCAGTGGAGTGCTTGAGGTGTCAGAGGTGTGCACCAAGGGTGTCAGGGTGTGCCTTGGAGTGTCAGAGGTGTGCCTTGGGGTCAGGGTGAACAGGGAATGTCAGTGGAGTACCTGGGAGTGTCAGAGGTGTAGCCTGGGAGTGTCAGAGGTGTACCTGGAGTGTCAGAGAGGTTTACATGGGAGTGTCCAAAGGTGTGCCTGGGGAGTGTCAGAGGTGTGCCTGGGGAGTGTCAGAGGTGTGCCTGCAGGGAGTGTCAAGGGTGTAAAGTCTCGGAGGTGTGGCTAGAATGTCAGAGGTGTGCCAGGGAGTGTCAGTGGGTACCTTAGAGTTTCAAGGTGTGCCTGGGAGTATCAGAGGGCCATGCCTACTGGGGAATATCGGAGGTGTATCTGAGAATATCGAGAGGTGTGCCACCAGAATTTCAGAGGTGTACCTGGGGTGTCGGAGGTGTGCCTAGAGTGTCACAGGAGTGCCTGGGATTGTCAGAGGAGTGTGCCTGGCAGTGTCAGAGGTGAACAGAGTGTTAGAGATGTACTCAGGTGTCAGAGGTGTCTGGGAGTGTCGGACGTGTACCTATGGTGTCAGAGGTGTGCAGGGAATGTCAGTGGAGTGCTTGGTGTCAGAGGTGTACCTTGGAGTGTCAGAGGAGGTGTGCCTGGGGTGTCCAGAGGTGTGCCTGGGCGTGTCGGAGGTGTACCTGGGATTGTCAGCCGGTGTACCTGATTGTGTCTGAGGTGTGCCTGGGAGTGTCTGGGAGTGCCTGTGTGTCAGAGGGTGTGCCTGGGAGTGTGTCAGGGAAGTGTGCCTGGGGTGTCAGAGGTGTGCCTGGCAGTGTCAGGAGGTGTCTGGGGTGTCAGCGGTGTATCTGGGAGTGTCAGAGATGTGCAGGGGTGTAAGTGTGCCTTAGGTGTCGGGAGGTGTGCCTGGGGAGTGTCGAGTGTGCCTGGGGAGTGTCAGAGGTGTGCCCAGGAAGTGTCAGAGGTGTGCCTGGGAGTGTCAGCAGTGTGCCTGATTGTGTCTGGGGGTATGCAGGTGTCAGGGTGCAGGGATGTCAAGTGCATGGGGTGTCAGAGGTGCACAGCAGGGTGTCCAGAGGTATTGTGCCTGGGGAATTATGCAGTGCCTGCGTGTCAGGTGTGCCTGTGGTGTCTGAGGTGTAACTGGCAGTGTCAGCAGTGTACCTGGGGAGTGTCCTTGGTACCTGGGAGTGTTAGAGGTGTGATGAGGTGACAGAGGTACCTACAAGTGTCAGAGGAGTGTGCCTGGGAGTTACATGGGAGTGTCAAGGGTGTGCTTGGGAGTGTCAGAGGTGTGCCGGGGTGTCAGAGGTTGGCCTGGGGTGTCAGGGTGTGGCTGGGAGTCGGAGGTGTAACTGGGAATGTCAGAGGTGTGCCAGGGGTGTCAGTGGGGCACCGGGAGTTTCAAGGTGTACCTGGGGTATCAGAGGTGTGCCTGGGAATATCGGAGTGTATCTGAGAATATCGGAGGTGTACCTGGGAGTGTCAGAGGTGTGCCTGGGGTGTCAGGTGTACCTGGGGAGTGTCAGGGAGTGCCTGGGATTGTCAGAGGTGTGGCTGGCAGTGTCAGAGGTGAACCTGGGAGTGTTAGAGATGTACCTGGGAGTGTCAGAGGTGTATCTGGGAGTGTCAGACGTGTGCCTATGAGTGTCAGAGGTGTGCCAGGGAATGTCAGTGGAGTGCTGGAGTGTCAGGGTGTACCTGGGAGTGTCAGAGTGCCTTGGAGTGTCAGGGGTGTGCCTGGGTGTCAGAGGTGTGCCTGGGGTGTCAGGTGTGCCTGGGATTGTCAGCGGTGTGCCTGATTGTGTCTGAGGTGTGCCTGGGGTGTCACAGGTACCTGGGATTGTAGAGGTGTGCCTGGGAGTGTCAGAAGTGTGTGCCTGGGGAGTGTCAGAGGTGTACCTGGCAGTGTCAGAGGTGTATCTGGGAGTGTCAGCGGTGTATCTGGGAGTGTCAAAGATGTACCTGGGAGTGTGAGATGTACCTGGGGAGTGTCGGAGGTGTGCCTGGGAGTGTCGGAGGTGTACCTGGGAGTGTCAGAGGTGTGCTTGGAAGTGTCAGAGGTGTACCTGGGGTGTCAGCGGTGTGCCTGATTGTGTCTGAGGAGTGTGCCTGGGGTGTCAGAGGTGTGCCTGGAGTGTCAGGGGTGCTTGGGGTGTCAGAGGTGCACCTTGGGGTGTCAGAGGTGTGCCTGGGAGTGTCTGGGGTGTGCCTGGCAGTGTCTGAGTGTGCCTGGCAGTGTCTGAGGTGTAACTGGCAGTGTCAGCGGTGCCTGAGTGTCAGCGGTGCACCTGGGATGTTAGAGTGTGATGAGGGTGACAGAGTGCCTACAAGTGTCAGGAGGTGTGCCTGGGAGTGTCAGAGGTGTGCCTGGAGTGTCAGAGGTGTACCAGGGAATGTCAGTGGAGTACTTGGGAGTGTCAGAGGTGTGCCTGGGAGTGTCAGAGGTGTGCCTTGGAGTGTCAGAGGTGTGCCTGGGGTGTCGGAGGTGTGCCTTGGGTTCGGAGGTGTACCTGGGATTGTCAGCAGTGTACCTGATTGTGTGTCTGAGGTGTGCCTGGAGTGTCACAGGGTACCTGGGATTGTCAGAGGTGTACCTGGCAGTGTCAGAGGTGTGCCTGGGAGTGTTAGAGATGTGCCAGTGTCAGAGGTGTATCTGGGAAGTGTCGGACGTGTACCTTTGGTGTCAGAGGTGTGCCAGGGATGTCAGTGGGTGCTTGGGGTGTCGAGGTGTGCCTGGGGTGTCAGAGGTGTGCACCTGGTGTCAGAGGTGTGCCTGGGGTGTCAGAGGTGTGCCTGGGGAGTGTCAGAGGGTGTACCTGGGAGTGTCAATGTGCCTGGGAGTGTCAGAGGTGTGCCTGGGGTGTCAGAGGTGCCTGGGAGTATCAGAGGTGTACCTGGGAGTGTCAGAGGGTGTACCTGGGGAATGTCAGAGGTATGCGAGGGGGTGTCAGTGAAGTGCCAGTCTCAAGGTGTACCTGGGGTGTCAGGAGGTGTGCCTGGGAATATCAGTGTGGCTGGGAATATCAGTGTGCCGAGGTGTCAGAGGTGTGCCTGGGAGTCTCAGAGGTGAACCAGGGAGTGTCAGAGAGAGTGCCTGGGGTGTCAGGGGTGTACCTGGGAGTATCAGGTGTGTACCTGGGGAGTATCGAGTGTACCTGGGTGTGGGTGTGCCTGGGAGTGTGGAGTACCTGGGAGTGTCAGAGATGTACCTGGGAGTGTCAGTGTACCTGGGGAGTGTTAGAAGTGTACCTGGGAGTGTCGGACTTGTTCCTGGGAGTGTCAGAAGTGTACCTGGGAGTGTAGAACTTGTTCCTGGGAGTGTCAAAGGTGTACCTGGGAGTGTCAGAGGTGTACCTGGGAGGTTGGTGAAGTGTACCTGGGAGGTCGGACTTGTTCCTGGGAGTGTCAGAAGTGTACCTGGGAGTGTCGGGACTTGTTCCTGGGAGTGAGTGTGCCTGGGAGTGTCGGACTTGTTCACCAAGTGTGTCAAGGTGTACCTGGGAGTGTCAGAGGTGTACACAAGTGTCAGAGTGTGCAAGTGTCGGACTTGCCATAAGTGTCAGAGATGTGCCTGGAGTGACGGACACAAGTGTCGGAAAGCGGACCTGGGAGTGTCAGGGTATGCCTGGGGTATCAGAGGTGTGCAAGTGTCAGAGGAGTGTGCCACCAGAATGTCAGGGGTATGCAAGGGTGACAGTAGAAGTGCCTGGGAGTCTCCAAGGTGTGCCAGGAATGTCAGTGGAGTGCTTGGGAGTGTCAGGGGTGTGTGCCTGGGGAGTGTCAGAGGTGTGCCTGGGAGTATTAGAGTGCCTGGGAGTGTCAGAGATGTGCCTGGGGAATTGTCGGACGTGTGCCTGGGATTGTCAGAGGTGTGCCTGGGAGAGTCAGAGGTGGCTGCAAGTGTCAGAGGTGAACAGGGGTTTCAGAGGTGCCTTAAATTGTCAAGGTGTGCCTGGGAGTGTCAGAGGTGTGCCTGGGGTGTCAGAAGTGTGCCTGGGTGTCCAGGGGTGTGCCTGGGGAGTGGGGGTGCCTTAGGTGTCAGAGATGTGCCTGGGGTGTCGGACGTGTGCCTAGAAGGGTGTGGGGGTGTGCCTGGGGAGAGTCATGGTGCCTGGGGGTGTCAAGGTGTGCCTGGGGTGTCCAGAGGTGTGCCTGGGGTGTCCAGAAGTGTGCCTGCTGGGGAGTGTCGGACTTGTTCCTGGGAGTGTCCAGAGTGGACCTGGGAGTGTCGGACTTGTTCCTGCTGGGAGTGTCAGGAGAGCTGTGTGTGGACCTGGGAGTGTCCAGAGAGTATGCCTGGAGTATCAGAGAGTGTGCAAGTGTCCAAGAGGTGTGCCTGGGATGTCAGGGTGTGCAGGGGGTGAGCAGTGGGGAGTGCCTTGGGTCTTAAAAGATTGAGCCTTGAGGGAATGTCGGTGGAGTGCTTGGGGAGTGTCCAGAGGTGTGCACCAAGTGTCAGAGGTGTCCTGGGAGTGTCGGAGGTGTGCCTGGGATTGTCAGCAGTGTACCTGATTGTGTCTGAGGTGTACCTGGGGTGTCAGACGTGTGCCTAGGGTGTCAGAGATTGCCTTGCAGGAGTGTCAGAGGTGCACCTTGATTGTCAGAGGGTGTACCAGGGAATGTCATTAGTGCCTGGGAATGTCAGAGGTGTACCTGGAGTGTTAGAGGTGTGCCTGGGAGTGTCAGAGGTTTACATGGGGAGTGTCAAAGGTGTACCTGGGGTGTCAGAGGTGTGCCTAGAGTGTCAGAGGTGTACTAGAGTGTGTCAAGAGTGTGGCACAGGAGTATCAGAGGTGTGCCACCAGAATATCGGAGGTGTGTCTGAGAATATCGGAGTGTGCCTGGGAGTGTCAGAGGTGTACCTGGGAGTGTCAGGTTTGTGGGAGTGTCAAGGTGTACATGGGAGTGTCAGAGGTGTGCCTGGGAGTGTCAGAGGTGGTGTACCTGGGAGTGTCAAGGTTGTGACACAGAATGTCCAGAGTGTGCCAGGGAGTGTCCGGTGGGGTACCTGGGAGTTTCCAAGGTGTATAGGAGTATCAGAGAGGTGTACCAGAATATCCGGAGGTGTATCTGAGAATATCAGGTGTGCCTGGGGAGTGTCAGAGGTGTGCCTGGAGTGTCAGGAGAATTGTGCAAGTTAATGCAGGAGTATAGGTTATGGAGGTGTGCCTGGCAGTGTCAGAGGTGTGCCTAGGGTGTTAGAGATGTACTAGGTGTCAGAGGTGTATCTGGGGAGTGTCGGACGTGTGCCTATGAGTGTCAGAGGTGTGCCAGGGAATGTCCAGTGGAGTACTTGGGAGTGTCATTGGTGTGCCTTAGGTGTAAGAGAGTGTGCCTTGGAGTGTCAGAGGTGTGCCTTGGGGTGTCAGAGGTGTATCAGGGAATGTCATTGGGTAGAGGTGTCAGAGGTGTGCCTGGGGAGTGTCAGAGGTGTGCCTGGGTGTCAGAGGTTGCATGGGAGTCAAAGGTGTGCTTGGGGAGTGTGTCAGAGGTGTGCACAGAGTGTCAGAGGTGTGCCTAGGAGTGTCCCAAAGGGTGTGAACTAGAGTCTCAGGAGGTGTGAACTGGGGAATGTCAGAGGTGTGCCAGGGGTGTCAGTGGGTGCCAGGGTTTCAAGGGTGTGCCTGGGAGTGTAGAGGTGTGCCTGGGAATATCAGGTGTATCTGAGAATATCAGGTGTGCCTGGGAGTGTCAGAGGTGTGCCTGGGGTGTCGGAGGGTGTGCCTGGGGTGTCTGGGGTGCCTGGGATGTGTGTCAGGGGTGTGGCTGGCAGTGTCAGAGATGAACCTGGGGAGTGTTGAGAGATGTGCCTGGAATTCAGAGTGTATCTGGGGAGTGTCGGACGTGTGCCTATGAGTGTCAGAGGTGTACCAGGGGATGTCAGTGGAGTGTCAGGTGTGCCTGGGGTGTCAGGGGTGTGCAGCCAGGTGTCAGAGGTGTACCTGGGGAGTGTCAGAGTGTGCCTGGGGTGTCGGAGGTGTGCCTGGGATTGTCAGCGGTGTACCTGATTGTGTCTGAGGTGTGCCTGGGGTGTCACAAGTGCCTGGGATTGTAAGAGGTGTGCCTGGGGAGTGTCCAGAAGTGTGCCTGGGAGTGTCAGAGTGTACTGCAAGTGTCAGTGTATCTGGGAGTGTCAGCGGTGTATCACCAAGTGTCAAAAGATGTACGCAGTGTGAGAATGTGCCTTAGAGTGTCAGGTGTGCCTGGGGTGTCAGGTGTGCCTGGGGTGTCAGAGTGTGCTTGGAGTGTCAGAGGTGTGCCTGGGGTGTCAGTGCCTGATTGTGTCTGGAGTGTGCCTGGGTGTCCAGAGGTGTGCTGGGGTGTCAGGGGGTGCACTTGGGGTGTCAGAGGTGCACCTTGGGGTGTCAGGGTGTGCCTGGGGTGTCTGGGGGTGTGCCTGGCGGTGTCTGGGGTGTGCCTGGCGGTGTCTGGGGTGTGAAAGCTGGCAGTGTCAGCCGGTGTGCCTGGGAGTGTCAGCGGTGCCTGGGGAGTGTTGAAGTGTGTGGGGAGTGACAGAGGGTACCTGCAAGTGTCAGGGAGAGGTGTGCCTGGGAGTGTCAGAGGTGTGCAAGTGTCAGAGGTGTGCAGGGAATGTCAGTGGAGTGCTTGGGGTGTCAGAGTGTGCCTGGGGTGTCAGAGGTGTGCCTTGGGGTGTCAGAGGTGTGCCTGGGGAGTGTCAGGGGTGTGTGGGTGTCGGAGGTGTGCCTGGGATTGTCAGCAGTGTGCCTGATTGTGTCTGGTGTGCCTGGGAGTGTCACAGGAGTGCCTGGGATTGTCAGAGGGTGTACCTGGCAGTGTCAGAGGTGTGCCTGGGAGTGTTGAGATGTGCCTGGGAGTGTCAGAGGTGTGTCTGGGAGTGTCGGACGTGTGCCTTTGAGTGTCAGAGGTGTGCAGGGAATGTCAGTGGAGTACTTGGGGAGTGTCAGAGGTGTGCAGGTGTCAGAGTGTGCAGGTGTCAGAGGTGTGCCTGGGTGTCAGAGGTGTGCCTGGAGTGTCAGGTGTGTAGGTGTCAAGGTGTGCGCAGGTGTCAGAGGTGTGCCTGGGTGTCAGAGGTGTGTAGGGTATCAGAGGTGTGCCAGAGTGTCAGAGGTGCCTGGGAATGTCAGAGGTATGCAGGGTGTCAGTGAAGTACCTGGGAGTCTCAAGGTGTGCCTGGGGTATCGGAGGTGTACCTGGGGAATATCGGAGGTGTGGCTGGGAATATCGGAGGTGTGCAGTGTCAGAGGTGTGCCTGGGGGTCTCAGAGGTGAACCAGGGGTGTCAGAGGTGCCGGGAGTGTCAGGGGTGTACCTGGAGGTGTCAGGTGTACCTGGGGGTGTCGGAGGTGTGCCTGGGGTGTCAGGGTGTACCTGGGAGTATTGGGGGTGCCTGGGAGTGTCAGAGATGTGCCTGAGTGTCAGAGGTGTGCACCTGAGTGTTAGAAGTGGCCAGGTGTCGGACTTTGTTCTGGGAGTGTCAGAAGTGTGCCTGGGAGTGTCGGACTTGTTCTGGGGAGTGTCAAGGTGTACCTGGAGTGTCAGAGGTGTGCCTGGGAGTGTCAGAAGTGTGCCTGGGAGTGTCGGACTTGTTCCTGGGAGTGTCAGAAGTGTACCTGGGAGTGTCGGACTTGTTCCTGGGAGTGTCGGAAGCGGACCTGGGAGTGTCAGAGTATGCCTGGGGTATCAGAGGTGTGCCTGAGTGTCAGAGTGTGCCTGGGGAATGTCAGAGGTATGCAAGGTGACAGTGAAGTGCCTGGGAGTCTCAAGGAGGTGTACCAGGAATGTCAGTGGATTACTTGGGGGTGTCAGAGGTGTGCCTGGGAGTGTCAGTGTGCCTGGAGTATTAGAGGTACCTGGGAGTGTCAGAGATGTGCCTGGGAGTGTCGGACGTGTACCTAGGATTGTCAGAGGTGTGCCTGGGAGAGTCAGAGGTGTGCCTGGGGTGTCAGAGGTGAACCAGGGGTCAGAGGTACCTGGGAGTGTCAAGAGGTGTGCCTGGGGTGTCAGAGGTGTGCCTGGGGTGTCAGAGGTGTTGCTGGGAGTGTCAGGGTGTGCCTGGGAGTGTTAGAGGTGCAGGTGTCAGAGATGTACTGGGTGTCGGACGTGTGCCTAGAGTGTCAGAGTGTACCTGGGAGTCAGCGGGTACCTGGAGTGTCAAGGTGTGCCTGGGAGTGTCAGAGGTGTGCCTGGGAGTGTCAGAAGGTGTGCCTGGGAGTGTCGGACTTGTTCTGGGAGTGTCAGAAGTGGACCTGGGAGTGTCGGACTTGTTCCTGGGGTGTCGGAGGTGGACCTGGGGGTGTCAGAGGTACCTGGGAGTATCAGAGGTGTGCCTGGGAGTGTCAGAGGTGTGCCTGGGAATGTCAGAGGTATACCAGGGTGAGCAGTGAAGTACCTTGGAGTCTTAAAGGTGTACCAGGATGTCAGTGGGGTGCTTGGAGTGTCAGAGGTGTGCCAGTGTCAGTGTCCTGGGAGTGTCGGAGGTGTACCTGGGATTGTCAGCGGTGTGCCTGATTGTGTCTGGGGTGTGCCTGGGAGTGTCAGACGTGTGCTAGGGGTGTCAGAGGTGCACTTGGGAGTGTCAGAGGTGCACCTTAGGTGTCAGAGGTGTACCAGGGAATGTCGGTGGGTACCTGGGAATGTCAGAGTGTACCTGGGAGTGTTAGAGGGTGTGCCTGGGGAGTGTCAGAGGTTTACATGGGAGTGTCAAGGTGTACCTGGGAGTGTCAGAGGGGTGTGCCTGGTGTCAGAGGTGTGCCTGGTGTCAAGGGTGTAACTGGGTGTCAGAGGTGTGCAGGATATCAGTGTATCTGAGAATATCAGGTACCTGGGAGTGTCAGAGGTGCAGAGTTGTCAGGTTTGTGGGAGTGTCAAGGTGTACATGGGTGTCAGGGTGTGCCTGGGTGTCAGAGGTGTGCCTGGAGGTGTCAGGGTTGTAACTGGGATGTCAGAGGTGTACCAGGGGTGTCAGTGGGTGCCTGGGGTTTCAAGGGTGTGCCTGGGATTATCAGAGTGTACCTGGGAATATCAGTGTATCTGAGAATATCAGTGTGCTACCTGGGTGTCAGAGGTGTACCTGGGAGTGTCAGGAGGTGTACCTAGTGTCACAGGAGTACCTGGGATTGTCAGAGGTGTACCTGGCAGTGTCAGAGGTGTACCTGGGAGTGTTAGAGATGTACCTGGGAGTGTCAGAGGTGTATCTGGGAGTGTCGGACGTGTACCTATGAGTGTCAGAAGTGTACCAGGAATGTCAGTGGGGTACTTGGAGTGTCATTGGTGTACCTGGGGTGTAGAGGTGTACCTTGGAGTGTCAGAGGTGTACCTTGGGGTGTCAGAGGTGTATCAGGGAATGTCGTTGGAGTACCTGGAGTGTCAGAGGTGTGCCTGGGAGTGTCAGAGGTGTGCCTGGGGTGTCAGAGTTTACATGGGGTGTCAAGGGTGTGCTTGGGAGTGTCAGAGGTGTGCAGGGGTGTCAGAGATTGGCCACTGGGGTGTCAGGGTGTGGCTGGGAGTCGGAGGTGGCAACTGGGGAATGTCAGAGGTGTGCCAGGGGTGTCAGTGGGGCACCGGGAGTTTCAAGGTGTGCCTGGGGTATCAGGGGCATGCCTGGGGAATATCAGAGTGTGTCTGAGAATATCGGAGGTGTGCCTGGGAGTGTCAGAGAGGTGTGCCTGCAGGGTGTCAGGTGTGCCTGGGGAGTGTCTGGGAGTGCCTGGGATTGTCAGAGGTGTGGCTGGCAGTGTCAAGAGGTGAACCTGGGGAGTGTTAGAGATGTACCTGGGAGTGTCAGAGGTGTATCTGGGAGTGTCAGACGTGTGCCTATGAGTGTCAGAGGTGTGCAAGAAGGAATGTCAGTGGAGTAGCAGGAGTGTCAGGGTGTACCTGGGAGTGTCAGAATGCCTTGGAGTGTCAGGGGTGTGCCTGGGTGTCAGAGGTGTGCCTGGGGTGTCAGGTGTGCCTGGGATTGTCCAGCGGTGTACCTGATTGTGTCTGGGGTGTACCTGGGGTGTCACCAGGTACCCAGGATTGTAGAGGTGTGCCTGCAAGTGTCAGAAGTGTGTGCCTGGGGAGTGTCCAGAGGTGTGCCTGGCAGTGTCAGAGGGTGTATCTGGGGAGTGTCAGCAGTGTATCTGGGAGTGTCAAAGATGTACCTGGGAGTGTGAGATGTACCTGGGGAGTGTCGGAGGTGTGCCTGGGAGTGTCAGGAGGTGTACCTGGGAGTGTCAGAGGTGTGCTTGGAGAGTGTCAGGGTGTACCTGGGGTGTCAGCGGTGTGCCTGATTGTGTCTGAGGAGTGTGCCTGGGGTGCCAGAGGTGTGCCTAGAGTGTCAGGGGTGCTTGGGGTGTCAGAGGTGCACCTTGGGGTGTCCAGAGGTGTGCCTGGGGGTGTCTGGGGTGTGCCTGGCAGTGTCTGAGTGTGCCTGGCGGTGTCTGTGAGGTGTAACTGGCAGTGTCAGCAGTGCCTAAGTGTCAGCGGTGCACCTTAGATGTTAGAGTGTGATGAGGGTGACAGAGTGCCTACAAGTGTCAGGAGGTGTGCCTGGGAGTGTCAGAGGTGTGCCTAGAGTGTCAGAGGTGTGCCAGGGAATGTCAGTGGAGTACTTGGGAGTGTCAGAGGTGTGCCTGGGAGTGTCAGAGGTGTGCCTTGGAGTGTCAGAGGTGTGCCTGGGGTGTGGAAGGTGTGCCTTGGGTTCGGAGGTGTACCTGGGATTGTCAGCAGTGTACCTGATTGTGTGTCTGAGGTGTGCCTGGAGTGTCACAGGGTACCTGGGATTGTCCAGAGGTGTGCCTGGCAGTGTCAGGAGGTGTGCCTGGGGAGTGTTAGAGATGTGCAAGTGTCAGAGGTGTATCTCACAAGTGTCGGACGTGTACCTTTGGTGTCAGAGGTGTGCAGAGATGTCAGTCTGGGTGCTTGGGGTGTGGAGGTGTGCCTGGGGTGTCAGAGGTGTGCAGCCAGGTGTCAGAGGTGTGCCTGGGGTGTCAGGGGTGTGCCTGGGGAGTGTCAGAGGGTGTGCCTGGGGAGTGTCCATGTGCCTGGGAGTGTGAGAGGTGTGCCTGGGGTGTCAGAGGTGCCTGGGGAGTATCAGAGGTGTACCTGGGAGTGTCAGAGGGTGTACCTGGGGAATGTCAGAGGTATGCGAGGGGGTGTCAGTGAAGTGCAAGTCTCAAGGTGGTAGCATAAGGTGTCAGGAGGTGTGCATAAGAATCTCAGTGTGGCTGAGAATGTCAGTGTGCCGAGGTGTCAGAGGTGTGCCTGGGAGTCTCAGAGGTGAAGACCAGGGAGTGTCAGAGAGGAGTGCCTGGGGTGTCAGGGGTGTACCTGGGGTATCAGGTGTGTACCTACTGGGGAGTATCCAGTGTACCTGGGTGTGGGTGTGCCTGGGAGTGTGGAGTACCTGGGAGTGTCAGAGAATGTACCTGCAAGTGTCAGTGTACCTGGGGAGTGTTAGAAGTGTACCTGGGAGTGTCAGACTTGTTTCTGGGAGTGTCAGAAGTGTACCTAAGTGTAGAACTTGTTCCTGGGGAGTGTCAAAAGGTGTATAAGTGTCAGAGTGTACAAGTGTCAAGTGTGCCTGGGGAGTGTCAGACTTGTTCCTGGAATTGTCAGAAGTGTACAAGTGTCAGACTGTTCCTGGGAGTTTGGAAGGGACCTGGGAGTGTCAGAGGTATACCTGGGAGTATCAGAGGTGTACCTGGGAGGTCAGGGAGGTACCTGGGAATGTCAGGAGGTATACCAGGGAGTGACAGTGAAGCACGGGAGTCTCAAAGGTGTACCAGGGAATGTGAGTGCTTGGGGAGGCCAGAGGTGTACCGGGAGTGTCAGAGGTGTGCCTGGGAGAGTTAGGAGAGTACCTAGGGAGAGATGTACCTGGGAGTGTCGGACGTGTGCCTAGGGATTGTCAGAGGTGTGCCTGGGAGAGTCAGAGGTGTGCCTGGGAGGTTGGGGAGGTGAACCAGGAGTTTCAGAGGAGTACCTGGGAGTGTCAAAGGTGTACCTGGGAGTGTCAGAGGGCCTGGGAGGTTGTGAAGTGTACCTGGGAGTGCAGAGGTGTACCTGGGAGTATTAGGAGGAGTACCTGGGAGTGTCAGAGATGTACCTGGGAGTGCGGACGTGCCTAGTAGTGTCAGAAGTGGCCTGGGAGAGTCAGAGGAGTACCTGGGAGTGTCAAGGTGTACCTGAGAGTGTCAGAGGTGTGCCTGGGAATGTCAGAGGTATACTAGGAGTGACAGTGAAGTTCCTTGGAGTCTCAAAGGTACCAGGGAATGTCAGTGAGTACTTGGGAGTGTCAGAGGTGTACCTGGGTGTCAGAGGTGTCCTGGGAGTGTCGGAGGTGCCTGGGATTGTCGAGCGTGTACCTGATTGTGTCTGGAGGTGCCTGGGAGTGTCAGAGGTGCCTAGGAGTGTCAGAGGTGCACTTGAGTGTCAGAGGTGCACCTTGGGTGTCAGAGGTGTCACCAGGAATGTCAGTGGATTACCTGGGAAATGTCAGAGGTGTACCTGGGAGTGTTAGAGGTGTACCTGGGAGGTCAGGAGGTTTACATGAGTGTCAAAGGTGTACCTGGGAGTGTCAGAGGTGTACCTGGGAGTGTCAGAGGTGTACCTGGGAGTGTCAAGGGTGTAACTGGGAGTATCAGAGGTGTACCTGGGAATATCGGAGGTGTATCTGAGAATATCGGAGGTGTACCTGGGAGTGTCAGAGGTGTTCCTGGGAGTGTCAGAGGTTTACATGGGAGTGTCAGTATGGAAGTGTCAGAGGTGTACCTGGGAGTGTCAGAGGTGTACCTGGGAGTGTCAAGGTTGTAACTGGGACAGAGGTACCAGGGAGTGTCAGTGGAGTACCTGGGAGCCAAGGTGTGCCTGGGAGTATCAGAGGTACCTGGGAATATCGGAGGTGTATCTGAGAATATCGGAGGTACCTGGGAGTGTCAGAGGTGTACCTGGGGAGTGTCGGAGGTGTGCCTGGGAGTGTCAGGGAGTGCCTGGGATTGTCAGAGGTGTACCTGGCAGTGTCAGAGGTGTACCTGGGAGTGTTAGAGATGTGCCTGGGGTGTCAGAGGTGTATCTGGGGGTGTCGGACGTGTGACCTATGAGTGTCAGGGGTGTGCCAGGGAATGTCAGTGGAGTACTTGGGGAGTGTCAGAGGTGTGCCTGGGAGTGTCAGAGGTGTAACTTGGAGTGTCAGAGGTGTGACCGGGGTGTCAGAGGTGTGCCTGGGGTGTCGGAGGTGTGCCTGGGGTGTGAGATGTGCACCTGGGTTGTCGGAGGTGTGCATGGGAGTGTCGGAGGTGTACCTGGCAGTGTCAGCGGTGTGCCTGGGGTGTCAGAGGTGTACCAGGGATGTCAGTGGAGTACCTGGGAGTGTCAAGGTGTGCCTGGGGTGTCAGAGGTGTGCCTGGGAGTGTCAGAGGTTTACATGGGAGTGTCAAGGTGTGCCTGGGGTGTCAGAGGTGTGCCGGGTGTCAGAGGTGTGCCTGGGGTGTCAAGATGTACCTGGGAGTGTCAGAGGTGTATCTGGGAGTGTCGGACGTGTGCCTGGGGTGTCAGAGGTGTGCCAGGTTGTCAGTGGAGTACCTGGGAGTGTCAGAGGTGTGCCTGGGGTGTCAGAGGTGCACCTGGGAGTGTCAAGGTGTACCTGGGGTGTCGTGGGTGTACCTGGGGATGTCAAAGTGTGCCTGGGGAGTGTCAGAGGTGTGTACCTGGGGTGTCAGAAGTGTACCTGGGAGTGTCGGGTTGTGCCTGGGAGTGTCAGGCGGACTGGGAGTGTCGGGGAGGACCTGGGAGTGTCAGAGGTATACTGGGGAGTATCAGAGGTGTGCCTGGGAGTGTCAGAGGGTGTACCTGGGAATGTCAGAGGTATACAGTGTCAGTGAAGTGCCTGGGAGTCTCAAGGTGTGCCTGGGGGTATCGAGTGTGCCTGGGGAATATCGGAGTGTGGCTGGGAATATCGGAGGTGTGCAGTGTCAGAGGTGTGCCTGGGAGTCTCAAGGTGAACCAGGAGTGTCAGAGGAGTACCTGGGAGTGTCAGGGGGTGTGCCTGGGAGTGTCGGAGGTGTACCTGGGAGTGTCGGAGGTGTGCCTGGGGTGTCAGAGTGCCTGGGAGTAGAGGTGCCTGGGATGTCAGAGATGTACCTGGGGTGTCAGAGGTGTGCCTGGGAGTGTCAGTGTGCCTGGGGTGTCGGACTTGTTCTGGGGTGTCAGGGTGTACTGAGAATTGTCGGACTTGTTCCTGGGATTATCGGAGGTGTATCAGGGAGTGACGGTACCTGGGGTGTCAGAGGTATGTCAAAGTGTAGAGTGTCAAGGTGTGCCTGGAGTAGAATGTGCCTGGGAGTGTCAGAGGTGTATCTGGGAGTGTCGGACGTGTACTAAGTGTCAGAGGTGTACCTGGGACAGTCAGAGGTGTGCCTGGGAGTGTCAGAGGTGAACCAGGGTTTCGGGAGTACCTGGGAGTGTCAAGGTGTGCCTGGGGAGTGTCAGAGGTGTGCCTGGGGAGTGTCCAAGTGTACCTTGGAGTGTGGACTTGTTCCTGGGAGTGTCAGAAGTGTACCTGGGGTGTCGGACTTGTTCCTGGGGTGTCGGGTGTACCTGAGAATGTCAGAGGTATACCAGGGAGTTGACAGTAAAGTCAAGTCTCAAAGGTGTACAGGGAATGTCAGTGGAGTGCTTGGGGTGTCAGAGGTGTACCTGGGGTGTCAGAGGTGTACCTGGGGTGTCAGGAGGTGTACCTGGGATTGTCAGCGGTGTACCTGATTGTGTCTGAGGTGTACCTGGGGAGTGTGAGGTGTGCCTAGGGTGTCAGAGGTGCACTTGGGAGTGTCAGAGTGTGCAGCAGGGGGTGTCAGGGTGTGCCAGGAATGCAGTGGGTGCCTGGAGTGTTGGAGTGTGCCTGGGGTGTCAGAGGTGTGCCTGGGGTGTCAGAGGTTTACATGGGAGTGTCAAGGTGTGCCTGGGAGTGTCAGGGGTGTGCCTGGGGGTGTCAGAGGTGTGCCTGGGAGTGTCAAGGGTGTAACTGGGAGTCTCGGAGGTGTGGCTGGGAATGTCAGGGGTGTGCCAGGGAGTGTCAGTGGAGTACCTGGGATTTCAAAGTGTGCCTGGAATTGTCAGGAGTTGTGCCTGGATATCGTAGGTGTATCTGAGAATATCAGGTGTGCCTGGGAGTGTCAGAGGTGTGCCTAGGTGTCGGAGGTGTGCCTGGGGTGTCACAGGAGTTGCCTGGGATTGTCGGTGTGCCTGGCAGTGTCAGAGGTGAACCTGGGGAGTGTTAGAGATGTACCTGGGGAGTGTCAGGGGTGTGTCTGGGAGTGTCGGACGTGTACCTGGAGTGTCGGTGTATCAAGGAATGTCAGTGGAGTCTTGGGAGTGTCAGAGGTGTGCCTGGGAGTGTCAGGGTGTGCCTTGGAGTGTCAGAGGTGTGCCTGGGAGAGTCAGAGGTGTGCCTGGAATTGTCGGGTGTGCCTGGGATTGTCAGCGGTGTGCCTGATTGTGTCTGAGGTGTGCCTGGGGTGTCACAGGAGTGTCTGGGATTGTCAGAGGTGTGCCTGGCAGTGTCAGGGTGTGCCTGGGGTACAGATGTGCCTGGGGTGTCAGAGGTGTCTGGGGTGTCGGACGATGTGCCTTTGGTGTCAGAGGTGTGCCAGGGAATGTCAGGTGCTTGGGGTGTCAGTGGTGTGCCTGGGGTGTCAGGTGTGCAGGTGTCAGGGGTGTGCCTGGGGTGTGAGGTGTGCCTGGGGAGTGTCAGGGGTGTACCTGGGGAGTGTCAAGGTGTGCCTGGGAGTGTCAGAGGTGTGCCTGGGAGTGTCAGAGGTGTGCCTGGGGTATCAGAGGTGTGCCTGGGAGTGTCAGGGTGTGCCTGGGAATGTCAGAGTATGCAGTGTCAGTGAAGTACCTGGGAGTCTCAAAGGTGTATGGCTGGAATTCTCAGAGGTGTACCTGGGAATATCGGAGGTGTGGCTGGGAATGTGGTGTGCAGAGGTGTCAGAGGTGTGCTGGGAGTCTCAGAGGTGAACCAGGGGTGTCAGAGGTGCCTGGGGAGTGTCAGGGGTGTGCCTGGGGTATCGGTGTACCTGGGGAGTATCGGAGGTGTGCCTGGGAGTGTCAGGGGTGTGCCTGGGGTATGGGGAGTGGGGAGTGTCAGGATGTGCCTGGGGAGTGTCCAGGGTGTGCCTGGGGTGTTAGAAGTGTGCCTGGGGTGTCGGACTTGTTCTGGTGTCAGAAGTGTGCCTGGGGAGTGTCGGACTTGTCCAGTGTCAAAGGTGTGCCTGGGAGTGTCAGAGGTGTGCCTGGGGAGTGTCAGAAGTGTCTGGGAGTGTCGGACTTGTTCTGGGGTGTCGAAGTGTGCCTGGGGAGTGTCGGACTTGTTCCTGAGTGTAGAATGGACCTGGGAGTGTCAGAGGTATGCCTGGGAGTATCAGGGTGTGCCTGGGGTGTCAAGTGTGCCTAGAGATGTCAGAGTGTACCAGGGGTGACAGTGAAGTACCTGGGAGTCTCAAGGTGTACCAGGGAATGTCGTGGAGTGCTTGGGGAGTGTCAGAGGTGTACCTGGGGTGTCAGAGGTGTGCCTGGGAGTATTAGAGTACCTGGAGTGTCAGAGATGTGCCTGGGAGTGTCGGACGTGTACCTGGGTTGTCAGAGGTGTGCCTGGAGAGTCAGAGGTGTACCTGGGGTGTCAGAGGTGAACCAGGAGTTTCAGGGAGTACCTGGGGTGTCAAGGTGTGCCTGGGGTGTCAGAGGTGTGCCTGGGGGTGTCAGAGTGTGCCAGTGTCAGAGGTGTACCTGGGGTATTAGAATCTGGGAGTGTCAGAGATGTACCTGGGGTATCGGACGTGTACCTAGAGTGTCAGAAGTGTACCTGGGAGAGTCAGGAGAATTGCCTGGGGTGTCAGAGGTGTACCTGGGGGTGTCAGAGGTGTGCCTGGGAGTGTCAGAAGTGTACCTGGGGAGTGTCGGACTTGTTCCTGGGAGTGTCAGGAGTGTGCGTGGGGTGTCGGACTTGTTCCTGGAGTGTCAGGCGGACCTGGGGAGTGTCAAGAGTATGCCTGGGAGTATCAGAGGGTGTGCCTGGAATTATCAAGGTGTACCTGGGAATGTCAGGGTATGCCAGGGTGACAGTGAAGTACCTTGGAGTCTCAAGGTGTACCAGGGAATGTCAGTGGGTAGCAGGAGTGTCAGAGGGGTGTGCGAGTGTCAGAGGTGTGCCTTGGTGTCAGAGGTGTGCCTGGGGTGTCAGAGGTGTGCCTGGGAGTGTCAGGAGGTGTACCTGGTGTGAGGAGTGTGCCTGGTGTCGGAGGTGTACATGGGGTGTCGGACGTGTACCTGGGGAGTGTCAGAGGTGTACCAGGGAATATCAGTGGAGTACCTGGGGTGTCAGAGGTGTGCCGGTGTCAGAGGTGTACCTGGGAGTGTCAGAGGTGTGCCTTGGAGCGTCAGAGGTGTGCCTGGGGTTCAGGAGTTGTGCCTGGAGTGTCAGGGTGTGCCTGGGGTGTGAGGTGTGCCTGGGAGTGTCGGAGGTGTACATGGGGTGTGGACGTGTGCCTGGGAGTGTCAGAGGTGTACCAGGGAATGTCAGTGGGTGCTTGGGGAGTGTCAGAGGTGTACCTCAGGTGTCAGAGGTGTGCCTGGGAATGTCAGAGGGTGCCTGGGGTGTCAGGGTGTGCCTGGGGTGTCAAGTGTGCCTGGGGTGTCAGGGTTGTGCCTGGGGTGTCGGGGCGGACCTGGGGTGTCAGAGGTATGCTGGGAGTGTCAGAGGTGTGCCTGGGTGTCAGAGTGTGCCTGGGAGTGTCAGAGGTGTGGTGCTGGGAGTGTTAGGGAGTATCTGGGGTGTCAGAGATGTGCCTGGGAGTATCGGGCGTGTACCTAGAATTTAAGAAGTGTACCTGGGAGAGTCAGAGGGTACCTGGGAGTGTCAAAGGTGTACCTGGGGAGTGTCAGAGGTGTACCTGGGAGTGTCAGAAGTGTACCTGGGAGTGTCGGACTTGTTCCTGGGAGTGTCAGAAGTGTCGTGGGAGTGTCGGACTTGTTCCTTGGGGTGTCGGAGGCGGACCTGGGAGTGTCAGAGGTATACCTGGGATTATCAGAGGTGTACCTGGGAGTGTCAGAGGTGTATGCCTGGATGTCAGAGGTATACCAAGGAGTGACAGTGAAGTACCTTGGAGTCTCAAAGGTGTACCAGGGAATGTCAGTGGAGTACTTGGGAGTGTCAGAGGTGTGCGTAGTGTCAGAGGTGTGCCTTGGAGTGTCAGAGGTGGGGTGTCGGAGGTGTGGGGTGTTGGAGAGGTGTACCTGGGTGTGGGGGTGTGCCTGGGGTGTCGGAGGTGTGTATGGTGTCGGACGTGTGCCTGGGGTGTCAGAGGTGTGCCAGGGGATATCGGTGGGTGCCTGGGGTGTCAGGAGGTGTGCCTGGGGTGTCAGAGGTGTGCCTGGGGTGTCAGAGGTGTACCTGGGAGTGTCAAGGTGTGCCTGGGGAGTGTCAGAGGTTGCCTGGGTGTCAGTGCCTGGGAGTGTGAGAGTGTGTGCTGGGTGTCGAGGGTGTACGTGGGAGTGTCGGACGTGTACGGAAGTGTCAGAGGTGTACCAGGAGTGTCATTGGAGTACCTGGGAGTTTTCAGATGTGTACCTGAGTGTCAGAGAGTGTACCTGGAATGTCAGGGTGTACCAGGGAGTGTCAGGTTGCCTGGGTTATCAAGTGTGGTGCCTGGGGTGTCTGGAGTTGACCTGGGGTGTCAGAGGTATGCCTGGGGTGTCAGGGGTGTGCCTGGGGTCAGAGGTATGCGGAGTGTCAGTGACGTGCCTGGGAGTCTCAGGGTGTACCTGGGGTATCGGAGGTGTACCTGGGAATATCGGAGGTGTGGCTGGGAATATCGGAGGTGTGTTGGAGGAGTGTCAGAGGTGTGCCTGGGAGTCTCAGAGGTGAACAGGGAGTGTCAGAGAAGTGCGCTTGGAGTGTCAGGGGTGTGCCTGGGGATGTATCGGAGGTGTACCTGAGTGTCAGAGGTGTACCTGGGTGTATTAGAGGTTACCTGGGAGTGTCAGAGATGTGCCTGGGTGTCAGAGGTGTGCCTGGGAGTGTCAGAAGTGTACCTGGGAGTGTCGGACTTGTTCCTGGGGAGTGTGAGAGTGTACCTGGGTGTCGGACTTGTTCCTGGGAGTATCGGAGGTGTATCAGGGGGTGACAGAGGGAGTACCTAGGAGTGTCAGAGGTGTACCTGGGAGTGTCAGAGGTGTGCCTGGGGTGTCAGAGGTGTGCCTGGGAATTGTCAGGGGTGTGCCTGGGAGTGTCAGAGGTGTATCTGGGAGTGTCGGACGTGTGCCTAGGAGTGTCAGTGGTGTACCTGGGGAGTGGGGTGTGCCTGGGGTGTCAGAGGTGAACCAGGGAGTTCAAGGGTGCCTGGGGAGTGTCAAGGTGTGCCTGGGGTGTCAGAGGTGTACCTGGGAGTGTCACAAGTGTACTTGGGTGTGGGATTTGTTCTGGTGTCAGAAGTGGGGTGTCGGACTTGGTCTGGGAGTGTCAGAGGATGACCTGGGAGTGTCAGAGGTGTGCCTGGGGTTGGGTGTTGGAGTGTCAGAGGTGTGCCTGGGAATGTCAGGGTACCAGGGAGTGACGGTGAATGTGCCTGGGGTCTCAAGGGTGCCAGGGAATGTCAGTGGAGTACTTGGGGTGTCAGAGGTGTGCCTGGGTGTCAGGGGTGTACCTGGGGTGTGGTGGGTGTGCCTGGGATTGTCATGGTGTACTGGTTGTGTCTGGGGGTGTGCCTGGGAGTGTCGGAGGTGTGCCTAGGGTGTCAGAGGTGCTGGGTGTCAGGGTGTACCTTGGGTGTCAGAGGTGTGCAAGGGAATGTCGTTGGTGCCTGGGGTGTCAGAGGTGTGCCTGGGGTGTCAGGGGTGTGCATGGGAGTGTCAGGGGTTTACATGGGGTGTCAAGGTGTACCTGGGAGTGTCAAGTGTACCTGGGAGTGTCAGGGGTGTGTAGGTGTCAAGGGTGTAGCAAGGGTCTCAGGTGTAACTGGGAATGTCAGGGGTGTGCGGGAGTGTCGGTTGAGTGCCTGGGGTTTCAAAGGTGTGCATGGGGTTATGAGAGGTGTGCTGGGTTGGTGTTGAGGATATCGGAGGTGTGCTGGGGGTGTCAGGAGGTGTGCCTGGGGTGTCGGAGGTGTGCCTGGGGTGTCTGGGGTGCCTGGGATTGTCAGGGGTGTGCTGGCAGTGTGAGGGTGAACCTGGGGTGTTAGAGATGGCCTGGGGAGTGTCAGAGTGTATCTGGGGTGTCTGGACGTGTGCCTTGAGTGTCAGAGTGTGCAGGGATGTCAGTGGAGTACTTGGGAGTGTCAAGGTGTGCCTGGGGTGTCAGGGTGTGTTGGGTGTGTGGGGTGTGCATGGGGTGTCAGGGTGTGCCTGGGAGTGTCAGGTGTGTACCTGGGATTATCAGTGGTGTACCTGATTGTGTCTGAGGTGTACCTGGGGTGTCTGGGAGTACCTGGGATTGTCAGAGGTGTGCCTGGCAGTGTCAGAGGTGTGCCTGGGGTGTTAGAGATGTACCTGGGAGTGTCGGACTTGTTCCTGGGAGTGTCAGAAGTGTGCGTGGGAGTGTCGGACTTGTTCCTGGGGAGTGTCGGAGGCGTATATGGGGGTGTCAGAGGTAGTGCTGGGAGTGTCAGGGTGTGCCTGGGGGGTGTCAGAGGTGTGCAAATTTGTCAGGAGTGTAC
>NW_024732082.1:0-6593 GCF_018991925.1 Homarus americanus
CAATCTAGCATAACAAAGTCCCCCTAATCTAGTATAACAAAGTCCTGATCAAGTATAACAAAGTACCCTGATCTAGTATAACAAAGTCCCTAATATATAACAAAGTCCCCTGATCAAGTATAAACAAAGTCCCTAATCAATATAACAAAGTCCCCTGATCTAGTATAACAAAGTCCCCTGATCTAGTATAACAAAAGTCCCCTAATCTAGTATAACAAAGTCCCCTTGATCTAGTATAACAAAGTCCCCTGATCGAGTATAACAAAGTCCCCTGATCTATATAACAAAGTACCCTGATCTAGTATAACAAAGTCCCCTGATCTAGTATAACAAAGTCCCTGATCTAGTATAACAAAGTCCCCTGATCTAGTATAACAAAAGTCCCCTATCTAGTATAACAAAGTCCCTAATCAATATAACAAAGTCCCCTGATCGAGTATAACAAAGTCCCCTGATCTAGTATAACAAAGTCCCTTGATCTAGTATAACAAAGTCCCTGATCTAGTATAACAAAGTCCCTGATCTAGTATAACAAAGTCCCTGATCATATAACAAAGTCCCCTGATCTAGTATAACAAAGTCCCCCATTGAGATATAACAAAGTCCCCTAATCTAATATAACAAAGTCCCCTGATCAGTATAACAAAGTCCCGATCTAGTATAACAAAGTCCCTGATCTAGTATAACAAAGTCCACTAATCTAGTATAACAAAGTCCCTTGATCTAGTAACAACAAAGTCCCTAATCTAATATAATAAAAGTCCCCTGATCGAGTATAACAAAGTCCTGATCTAGTATATAAAACCTTCCGAACGAGTATAACAAAGTCCCTGATCTAGTATAACAAAGTCCCTAATCTAGTATAACAAAGTCCCCGATCGAGTATAACAAAGTCCCTGATCTAGTATAACAAAATCCCCTGATCTAGTATAACAAAGTCCCTGATCATATAACAAAGTCCCCTGATCGAGTATAACAACATCCTGATCTAGTATAACAAAGTCCCCTGATCTAGTATAACAAAGTCCCCTGATCTAGTATAACAAAGTCCCCTGATCTAGTATAACAAAGTCCCCTGATCTAGTATACAAAGTCCCTGATCTAGTATAACAAAGTCCCTGATCTAGTATAACAAAGTCCCCTGATCAGTATAACAAAGTCCCCTGATCTAGTATAACAAAGTCCCTGATCGAGAATAACAAAGTCCCCTGATCTAGTATAACAAAGTCCCCCATTGAGTATAACAAAGTCCCTGATCTAGTATAACAAAGTCCCCTGATCTAGTATAACAAAGTCCCCTGGATCTAGTATAACAAAGTCCCCAATGAGTATAACAAAGTCCCTGATCTAGTATAACAACATCCTGATCTAGTATAACAAAGTCCCCTGATCTAGTAACAAAGTCTCTGATTAGTATAACAAAGTCCCTGATCTAGTATGACAGTCCCCTGATCTAGTAACAAAGTCCCCTGATCTAGAATAACAAAGTCCCCAGATCTAGTAATAACAAACCCCCTGAACTAGTATAACAAAGTCCCCTAATCTAATATAACAAGCCCCTGATCTAATATAACAAAGTCCCCTAATCTAATATAACAAAGTCCTTGATCGAGAATAACAAAGTCCACTGACTAGTATAACAAAGTCCCCCTGATCTAGTATAACAAAGTCCCTGATCCAGAATAACAAAGTCCCTGATCTAGTAATAACAAAGTCCCTGATCTAGTATAAACAAAGTCCCTGATCTAGTATACAAAGTCCCCTGATCTAGTATAACAAAGTCCCCTGATCTAGTATAACAAAGTCCCCTACCAAGTAACAAAGTCCCCTGATCCAGTATAACAAAGTCCCCTGATCTAGTATAACAAAGTCCCCTGATCTAGTATAACAAAGTCCCCTGATCTAGTATATAACAAAGTCCCCTGATCTAGTATAACAAAGTCCCTGATCTAGTATAACAAAGTCCCCTCAGACCCAAAAAAGTCCCTGATCTAGTATAAACAAAGTCCCTCAATCTAGTATAAAACCCCCTGATCTAGTATAACAAAGCTCCCCTGACAAAAACATAACAAAGTCCCGATCTAGTATAACAAAACCCCGATCTAGTATAACAAAGTCCTGATCTAGTATAACAAAGTCCCCTGATCTAGAAATAACAAAGTCCCCTGACTAGCAACACAATTCCTAATCTAGTATAAAGTCCCTGATCTAGTATAAAAAAGTCCCCTGATCTAGTATAACAAAGTACTCGATCTAGTATAACAAAGTCCCTGATCTAGTATAACAAAGTCCCTGACCGAGTACATAACAAAGTCCCCTGATCTAGTATAACAAAGTCCCCTGACTGCACATAACAAAGCCCCTCGATCTAGTATATAAAGTCCCCTGATCTAGCATAACAAAGTCCCCTAATCTAATAATAAAGTCCCCTGATCTAGTATAACAAAGTCCCTAATCGAGTATAACAAAGTAACCTAATCTAGTAGCAACAAAGTCCCTAATCTAGTATAACAAAAGTCCCCTGATCAAGTATAAACAAAGTCCCCTGATCTGTATAAAGTCCCTTCTAGTATAAAAAAGTCCCTGAACTAATATAACAAAGTACCTAATATAATATAACAAAGTCCCCTGATCTAGATATAACAAAGTCCCTGATCTAGTATAAACAAAAGTCCTGATCTAGTATAACAAAGTCCCTGATCAAGTATAACAAAGTCCCCTGATCAGAGTAACAAAACCCCCTGATCGTTATAACAAAAGTCCCTAATCTAGTATAACAAAGCCCTGATCTAGTATAACAAAGTACCCTGATCTAATATAACAGTCCCCTGATCTAGTATAACAAAGTCCTGATCTAGTATAACAAAGTCCCTGATCTAGTATAACAAAGTCCCTGATCGAGTATATAAACAATAAAGTCCCCTGATCTAGTATAACAAAGTCCCTGATCTAGTATAACAAAGTCCCCTGATCTAATATAATAAAAGTCCTCGACGTCTATAACAAAGTCCCCTGATCCATATAACAAAGTCCCTGATCTATATATAACAAAGTCCCCTGATCTATATAACAAAGTCCCCTGATCTAGTATAATAAAGTCCTTGAACTAGTATAACAAAGTCCCTGATCTAGTATACAAAAACCTGATCCAGTATAACAAAGTCCCCTAATCTAATATAAACAAAGTCCCCGATCTAGTATAACAAAGTCCCCGATCTAGTATAACAAAGTCCCCTGATCCAGTATAACAAAGTCCCCTGATCTAGTATAACAAAGTCCCCTGATCTAGTATAACAAAGTCCCCTAATCTAAGATAACAAAACCCCGATCTAGTATAAATGTCCCCTGATCTAGTATACAACAAAAGTCCCTGATCTAGTATATAACAAAGTCCTCTGATCTAATATAACAAAGTCCCCTGATCTAGTATAACAAAGTCCCATCTAGTATAACAAAGTCCCCATCCAGTAGCAATAAAAAGTCCCCTGATCATATAAAAAGTCCCTGATCAAGATAAACAAAAGTCCTAATCAATAATATAAAACAAAGTCCTGATCAGAGTATAACAAAACCCCTGACTAGTACAACAGTCCCCTGACATCAAGTAAATAACAAAGTCCCCTAATCTAGTAACAAAGTCCTCAAGATCTAGTATAACAAAAGTCCCTGATCTAGTATAAAAAAGTCCCCTGATCATTAAGTAAAAAGTCCCTGATCCAGTATAACAAAGTCCCCCCATCTAGTATAACAAAGTCCCTGATCAGAGCAACAAAGTACCCTGATCTAGTATAACAAAGTCCCCTATGATCGAGAGCAACAAGTCCCTGATCTAGTATAACAAAGTCCCTGATCTAGTATAACAAAGTCCCCGATTCAGTATAACAGTCCCCTGATCTAGTATAACAAAGTCCCTGATCTAGTATAACAAAGTCCCCTGATCTAGTATAACAAAGTCCCTGATCAAGTATAACAGTCCCCTGATCAAGTATATAACAAAGTCCCTGATCTAGTATAACAAAGTCCCTGATCTATATAAATAAAGTCCCTCGATCTAGTATAACAAAGTCCCTGATCAAGTATAACAAAGTCCCCTGATCGAGTATAACAAAGTCCCCGATCTAGTATAACAAAGTCCCCTGATCTAGTATAACAAAGTCCCCTGATCGAGTATAAAAGTTCTGATCAAGTATAACAAAGTCCCTGATCAAGTAAACAAAGTCCCCTGATCTAGTATAAAGTCCCTGATCAAGCATAACAGTCCCTTGATCTAGTATAACAAAGTCCCCCGATCAAGTATAACAAAGTCCCCGATCTAGTATAACAAAGTCCCTGATCCAGTATAACAAAGTCCCTGATCAAGTATAACAAAGTCCCCTGATCTAATATAAACAAAGTCCCTGATCTAGTATAACAAAGTCCCTGATCACATAAAAGTCCCCTGACCAAGTATAACAAAGTCCCTGATCTAGTATAACAAAGTCCCCTGATCTAGTATAACAAAGTCCTCTGATCCAGAGTAACAAAGTCCCTGATCTAGTATAACAAAGTCCCCTGATCAAGTGGAGCAACAAAGTCCCCTGATCTAGTAATATAACAAAGTCCCTGATCTAGTATAACAAAGTCCCCTGACTAGTATAACAAAGTCCCCTGATCGAGCATAGCAAAGTCCCTGACGCAGTATAACAAAGTCCCCATCGAGTATAACAAAGTCCCCTAATCTAATATAACAAAGTCCCCTGATCAAGTATAACAAAGTCCCCTGATCTAGTATAACAAAGTCCCTCGATCTAGTATAACAAAGTCCCTAATCTAGTATAACAAAGTCCCCTGATCTAGTATAACAAAAAACCCCAATGAACTATAATCAAGTCCTCGATCAGTATAACAAAGTCCCCTAATCTAATATAACAAAGTCCAATACTAGTATAAACAAAACCCTGATCTAGTATAATAAAACCCTGATCAGCATATAACAAAGTCCCCAATCAAGCATAACAAAGTCCCTAATCTAATATAACAAAGTCCCCAATCAGTATAAAAGTCCCCGATTCCAGTATAACAAAACCCCTGAACATATAATAAAGTCCTCTATCTAGAGTAACACCCTCAATCGAGTATAAAAATAAAGCCCCTAATCAATATAACAAAGTCCCCTGATCGAGATATAACAAAGTCCCCTGATCTAAAACAAACCCCCACAATATATAACAAACAAACTCCATGAACTAGTATAACAAAGTCCCCTGATCGAGTATAACAAAGTCCCCCAATCTAGTATAACAAAAGTCCCTGACTCGAGTATAACAAAGTCCCCTGATCTAGTATAACAAAATCCCCGATCTAGTAACAACAAAGCCCTGATCTAGATATAACAAAGTCCCTGACTCGAGATAACAAAATCCCCAATCTAGTAGCAACAAAGTCCCCGATCTATATAATAAAAACCCTGAACTAGTATAACAAAGTCCCTGATCTAGCATAACAAAGTCCCTGATCTAGTATAACAAAGTCCCTGATCTAGTATAACAAAGTCCCTGATCTAGTATAACAAAGTCCCCGATCTAGTATAACAAAGTCCCTGATCGAGTATAACAAAGTCCCTGATCTAGAGCAATAAAGTCCTCTGATCGAGTATAACAAAGTCCCCATCTAGAAATAACAAAACCGATCTAGTATATAACAAAGTCCCCTGACTGGAGCATAAAGTCCCTTGATCATATAACAAAACCCTAATCAGTATAACAAAGTCCCCTGATCTTATATAACAAAGTCCCCTGATCTAGTATAACAAAGACCTCAAATAGTAAATAAAAGTCCCCAAATCAATATAACAAAGTCCCTGATCATATAACAGTCCCCAGATTCAGTATCATCAAGAAGGACAAAGTCCCCTAATCTAGAGGCAAGTATCCCTCATCATATAACAAAGTCCCTGATCTAGTATAACAAAATCCTGACCAAGTATAACAAAAGTCCCCTGATCCAGTATAACAAAGTCCCCTCCTGATCTAGTATAACAAAGTCCCCTGATCTAGAATAACAAAGTCCCCTGATCTAGTATAACAAAGTACCCTCTAATCTAGTATAAATAAAGTCTCCCTGATCGAGAGTATAACAAAGTCCCCTGATCTAGTATAACAAAGTCCCGATCTAGTATAATAAAGTCCCCGATCTAGTATAAAAGTCCCCGATCTAGTATAACAAAGTCCCCTGATCTAGTATAACAAAACCCCTGATCGGCATATGAACAAAGTCCCCTGATCAAGTATATAAAAGTCCCTGATCTAGTATAAAAGTCCCCGATCTAGTAAGTAACAAAGTCCCCTGATCTAGTATAAATACAAAGTCCCTGATCTAGTATATAACAAAGTCCTCGATCTAGTATAACAAAGTCCTTGATCAGTAAGTAACAAAGTCCCTGATCTAGTATAACAAAGTCCCCTGATCTAGTAACAAAGTCCCTGATCTAGAATAACAAAGTCCCCTGATCAGTATAACAACAAAGTCCGATCTAGTATAACAAGTCCCAGATCTTACTGATCTAGTAAACAAAGTCCCCGATCTAGTATAACAAAGTCCCTGATCTAGTAAGT
>NW_024732083.1:0-12075 GCF_018991925.1 Homarus americanus
GCACTGCGCCATGTTAGGTGTTCTGGGTAATAAGTTCTATATACAGGAGAGAACACAAACACCTGTATAGTTTTGTAGGTTCGGTTTACTGGATAAGAGTATGTACACAAAGGGGGGTAGCGCTCCCTAGCTAGGCTCCTGGTCAACTGCTATAGACGACGTATGGCAAGTGATACATTAGCAGCTTCCATACGTCGCCAGGCACATTAATTAAGCATGTGGGATATGGTAATAACATTGCCACACACTGCTGGCTAGGCTGAATAAATAATACAAATGGAGCACATACATAATATACATACATAATATATAGTCCAGCATACATAATATACATACACAGGGGACTTTGTTATACTCATCAAGCGGGCTTTGTTATACTCGATTAGGGGACTTTGTTTTACTGGGCCAGGAGACTTTGTTATACTCGATCAGGGGATATGATATACTCGATGAGGGTCTTTGTTATATTGGACCAGGGGACTTTGTTATACTCGATCAAGAACTTTCTTATACTCGATCATGGCACTTTGTTATACTCATCCACGGGGCTTTGTTATACTCGATCAGGGGACTTTCTTATACTCGCTGAGGGACTTTGTTATACTCGACAAGGGACTTTTTTATACTTGACCAATGGACTTTGTTATACTGGATGAGCGGCCTTTGTTATACTCGATCTGGGGACTTTGTTATACTCGACCAGGGGACTTTTTTATACTTGACCAATGGACTTTGTTATATTCAATGAGGGGCCTTTGTTATACTCGATTAGGGGACTTTCTTATACTCGACCACGGGACTTTGTTATACGCTATCAGGGGACTTTATTATACTCGATCATGGAAATTTGTTATACTCAATCAGGGGACTTTGTTATACTCGATCAGGGGACTTTGTTATACTCAATTTATACTTAATTTAATTATACTTAATTTAATTTTTTCACCAACTTAAGACACATAACCCAGAAGGAAGTAAGACGGGCAACATAACACGGGATATCGTGGCTTCACTAAGTGCAAATTATGGAACTTGAGGTAACACATTATGGGAAAATGCGAGCCCTGCTAAGTGGTTCTCCTCAACATGGACGCAAACATCAGATGGACAAAGAAACAGAAGAACCCCGGATATACATTCATTTATTCTACAAAAAAAGTTACGTAAACGAGCGTTAAATACGTTTAAGTAATCACAGTTTACGAAGCTGAAGTCGAGATATTAGAAGATGAAGAAGACTTTAGCATATCAGTATACCCCACGACCGGCGCCAGGATGTTAAGTGTGCCATCAGGGTATATTAGCGCTGAGAGACAGGTGCTATCGTGGTATATTAGCATACCTTCACCCTGAATGGTATATCAAAAAGTACAGGATTTACTTCACAGATATTTAGTTATATCTATCGGTATATTATATAAATTATATCAATATATCTGTTTATACCAAATATGGCATCAGAGTATATCACCGTTTGCCATCATATTATCTAAATAACCTCAAAGTATACCCCCCAATGTATACTATCATACACTATAAATGACACTGTAGTATGTTAGTATATAATCAGGGTATAACATAAATAATATCAGCATTGTTTAGAATATCATATATATTAAGCGTGAGGAATGGATGTATATGATTCAATATATCACAGTTACATAAAGCGGTATGTCAGCTCATCAGCATATCACTAGAATGACATCAGAGTATAAGACACACTATACTCCAATAAATACTGTCAGGTATCTAAGTATATCAGGGTAATCACTGAGAAGTGTCAGAACATATCAGCATATTCCTTGACTGGTAACAAAGCATATCAACATACTCAAAGTATAATCAATGTCTCCAGAATAAACAAGCCAGTGACAGCAGCATATATTTCTGAAAATCAGCTGTGAAATATGTTCAGAACAGCCCAAAGTATACTATAATACTAAGCAACATTTGAAATATACCAGTATACTTCTTAACAGTCAGGGAAAAAATCATTATACAGATTAGTGTCCTCGAAGCATATCAACTTGTCTCCTGCTTTCTGGGGACCCATTAGTGGCATATCAGTATATCCAAAGAGACACATCGGAGTATATTACCATATATCCCAAGTGCCATGAAGGGATATCAACATACCTGAGTATATTAACTAGCTCTCATAGTCTTCCACTCTCTCTTAGATCCATCAGAATATGTCAGCATATCACCCTATCTTCTGAAGGTCCAGTTTACCTTGTTCCGAAAGTATGTCGAAGCATACTAACAGATCCCCCTGAATGCCTTGAGAACATATCAGTATACTTCTAGGTTAATTCATATCATATCAGTATATCCCCTGAATCTAAGGTATAGCTAACCTCATTTCAAATTATTATTAGAGTATGTTAACATATTCCCTTAGAAGCATACCAGCATATCTCTTATGTCATTACAGTCAACCAGTATACGCTCAGAGATAGATGCAAGCATATCAGGGTATATTAGCATACCCTGTAAGAGAGATATGAGCCTAGCTACATAACCCAGTATATCAGCATACCCCATATGCTCTTATAGTACATCAGCACACCCTCTAAGAGACAGAACCATACCAACATATCAGAACATATTAGTATATCCTTTAGAGTGATATGAACATAATGGCATATCAGATGACAAGAGTATATCAGCATAGTCTTTGAGGAGCATATCAGACCAACCTAGCATAAGCTCTTTAAGATAGATGGGAGCATATCTTAAATACACTGGAACATACCAGAGCATATTAGCATATTAGCATATTAGCAATGTGAGGAGGAGGAGGAGGAGGCAGGTGTCCACCGACCAGGTATGCCGATAGTCTGGTGATAATGTGGGTAAAACTGGTGTGTGTGTGTGTGTGTGTGTGTGTGTGTGTGTGTGTTCGTTCTCATGTTTAATTCTTGTAAGGTATGTGTCACCTAGCCGGCCATTTTGTTTACATTTTTCGGTCGCTCTAAAATACCATTAAAACAATATTGAGTATAAACGTTTGGCTCAACTGATGATCTCAAACATGTCCCAACTTTGTTTTGCCTCAACTCCACATTCTGTAACTCATTTAGGTAGATGTCCCTCACTACACATACACTGGACTATGTGTAATGTTCCAACTAATGTGTTATCAAGATATTGCACATTATAAGTTCATGTGTGGTCATTATTATATCAAACGGAGGAATTTTAAAGAGCTATTACACCACCTGTATCATTAGTTGTCGCCAGGTGAAGGAATGTTTAGGTAGATTATATTTTATTTACTGTAATTAAAGTTTCAATACCTAAGACGTTCCACTATAAGAGTCTTTCAACCTCAGGTAAGGTCTAAAGACTTTCTACTCTAGGTCTTACACCCTGGAGTAGCTGTATCGTCCACATAGGTAATTACTCCACAAGGAACTACAAGTTACACCTTGATGTAATACTTCATTTACTGCCAAACTTTATAGGGAAATATTTTTTCACAAAGAATTTCAAGTTACAATTTCACATAATAAGTCACATTACAAACGTTCCTTCGGCTTACAGTTAAACTTTGCAATGTCAAGATATTTTTTTCACTGCAGAGGAAAGTATCCGTCATCATCACCACACACACACACAAAGACAAAACTCCTGTATCCAGATTCTCAAAAGTTTATAAATTAAATTCTTCCCTAAAATTAAACAGACAATACATCTATTTATCATAGAGTATGTGAACAATATCGACGCCATATTGGTTACCATCTTTGAGTTATATAATTAGTTAGCTTCATAGTGTTAATTATTTAGTTAAATAGGAAAAATAATCTACTAGCGTGTGTTGTGACCAAAATAAATCAACATTGTATTTACTTTCTCCTCCAGGGGGCACTAAGTCTAGAAAAATGACACAATTGACATCTACATAAAGTGACTGATCAAGGGTAGATATTGGCTACCTTTTGTGTTACTTTGAGGTCGTAAGAACACACAGAGCTGCTCTTAAGGATGTTTACCACAATACACCTCAACCAGTTTCTCATTCACTAAGGTCAAACAATAAATCTGGTTCAAAAGATACACCGTAAATTTTATTAGAATACAATAATCAATTACTGTATTATTGTATTGAGGCGAATAGTCTTATGGTGTTAAGATGTGTTCTTAAGCCACGAAGGTAAACAAAAGGTATTCAATATCTGCCTTGGTTGACGATGATCTGTAGACGTTAGCAAGTCCTCCTCCTCCTGCTCTCGAGTAAGGTAAGGAAGGCCTCACCTGACCAAAATTGTTAATTAAGATAGATTACCTGAAGATTAACCCTCCCAGCTTATTTCAACTAATGATTAACCTAACGCTACTTGGGAAGTTAAGTTAGGTTAGGTTAGGTTAGGGTAGGGTAGGGTAGGGTAGGGTAGGGTAGGGTAGGGTAGGGTAGGGTAGGTCAGGTCAGGTCAGGTCAGGCAGTGCCAGTGTAGTTAATCTTGAGGTTAAATAAACTAGAGGCTAATCTTCACATGAGCCAGTAAGACACTTTGACGGAGGCGGTTACGTACAACAGGAAAGCTCTGATAACATATAATGTACAGTATATACCGTTTAAGTTGCGTCAGCAGCTCTATACACCACTTATTGACTTATTCATTCACTGCCGTAGAAATATTTACTTCTCTAACAGTTTTCTATATGGTTCCCAGTCATTATAATACGACCTTGTAAAATCAAATGATCTAAATTAAACTAAACTTATCCAAATTAAACTTATTAGCTAACAAATCCTTCTAAAACACGATATATGCAAATCAAAAGTTCTAAATTCAACTTAACTTATCGTAATATAACTATTATAACTAAACCATTTTAATTAAACCTAACCTAAACACCTCAAGTGCCACAAACAGAAGGAAAAAACACCTTTAATATTATCGTGTAGGAGGCCCCTGTAACCCACTAACTCCAGGTAATGCATCTATATCAATCTACCTGCGTTAGAAGCTCTATACGTGGCTATGATCGTTACCCACTGCTGGAGAACATTTGTACTTCTATAATTACCCCTGGAGAAACAATGCACCAATTTACGATTTATTTATTTTATTTTTCATTTATTTTTTATTCTTGGTCCATACTGTAAACATCGCCCGCTTGTGAGTCCCGTCAGCCATTTTGTTCTAACTTTCGGGGATTCTAAAATAAGCTATAAATAAATAAATAAATAAATAAATAAAACAAGCATCTTTTGTTTTTCTAACCCATGAGCTGTGAGTCTTCATTATATACTTCAACATTACTGTAAACTAAGGCTAGAGAGGGTGTGTACAGTACTAGTGGAGTCAAGACGAGAAGGTATTTCAAATCCATAAAGGGTTTTACAAGTGGAGAGTCTTACAAGTGGAGGGTCTTACAGGTGGAGAGTCTTACAAGTGGAGGGTCTTACAGGTGGAGGATTTTAATAAGGATAAATACAGCAAGTCTTACAGTTGAATCAGCCAAGTCGAGGAAAACTCTTAAGAGTCACGTAACTTCTACCTGGTGTTACCTGTAATCAAGCTAAGGTATATGTAAGAAGAATATTATCTCGTTACTATCCATTCCTCTTCCACTATCCTGCGAGGTGGTGTATTAATAGGCACAGATACTCATGATAAAGAAGGAATAAAGAGAAAGACGCAAGATACCTATAAAATGCGACAGAATATACCCACACATGCGTAATCCTAACCCATCCCAACCCAACCCAACCCTATCCTACCCCCAGCTTCACCACAGTACACAAAGTCATTCTTGGTATCAGAATGACGCCTAAACACCCTGTATCGCCTAAGACACATTTGAATCGGATGGTTTGTTGACGGTTTTATTTCTTCGGTATAAACCAGAGAAGCAATTAGTTCGTGGGAACAGTGAGTCAAAATACTTCACATCAGCTTCGTTTACGACCTCCAGCTGATATTTACTTCTGTTGTCTATATCAATCACATTTTATAATGAAAACAAAAATATGGTTAGTTACTTAAAAATGAAAAAAAATCATACTTAGATACTTAAGAGTGAGGAAAAAAGATACTTAAGATACTTAAAAATGAAAACACTCTTTGATACTTAAATTAGGACAAAATAAACGGACATAAAGATTTAACTATGAGCGGTGGATATTACGACATGTACCGGCTATCAATACAGAGGCGCTATTTAGCCGTGAAGTTCTCTCAGAAACTCAACAAGACAATATGTGGTCACGTAAAAATTTCAGGTCAATTTTTAACACCATCCGTCCTTTTAATCCTTGGCACCTGTAGATTAAGAAAATATATGGTGATATTTTTTCTGATGGGATAAAGGTCGTATTTGTCCAGAGAAGTAAGAGAGGAAAAAAATCACTTGAGAGGCATGACGCACAGAGTGTCTAAGGTGATAAAAGATCATATACTACCATTTGGGTTTTCAAATTAAGTTCATTACATAAAATATCAAACTCATAAAGATTACAAAAGAACAGAACATCATGAGCTCTCTACAGCTATTGTCAGCCGTCAATATGCTGATGTACAGAAGCTACACAATGTTATTGGTGACTGTAATCCCAGGAAAATGATGCTCTTTTAAACTTGGTAACTGGAGCTGTAATGCCAGAAAATGCCAAATATGACAATCTATGTGCATATGAAGTTGGAAGACAAAATTATGAAAATTTTGTCAAGAAACGTATTGTTGGTCCATTGAGCATCTGGGAAAAGATGTCCAAGGTTAATCTTCTGTCGTGGAAAGCAGCAAATAAGACTTCAACCATCAAATTGCTATCACAAGTTATAGAACTTAAGCAGGACATACAGTATATGCATCACAGAAGGGCAGCACTGTACATATCAAGTCACCAGACACTGATGTGTTTGGCATATTAAAGCAGCCTCAACTTGGAGAAAATACAAGTATGAAAACAGGAACTGGTGAGCGACGAAACATTGGGCAGAGAGCCTTACAGGTTTCCATGCCTTCACAGGATCTGACTGCATTGGAAAATTTGTTGGCAAAGGAAAGAAAGCATGTTGGAGCACTTTGATGAAATCTAACACAAAAGTCCTAGATGCATTCAAGATGCTGAGTAGACCAAATGCCCTCCAGCAGACATGTTTATTGGTCTAAAGGAATTTGTATTTAAGCTCTACTGTCCACGAATGACTTTCACTAAACTGTCATAACTTAGATGGCATCTCTTCAAGAAAACGCAGGCAGAAGCTGGAGAACTACCAGCGACTGCAGCAACTCTAAAGTATCATATATTGAGAGGAAGGTATCAAGCTCTTCTGTGGTCTTGTGATACAGACAGTGAAATGCTTTCACAATTAGAGCATGGCTGGAAGATTGACAATGACTGTTTCATGCTAGTAATATCAGACCAACCACCAGCTCCAAAAGCAATCACAGAACTTGTTAAATGTGGACGTGGCGTCAGGAAATGTGGATCATTGTCATGTTCATACAGAAAGAATCAGAAAGAATAGCATGACATGCACCGAGATGTGTAACTGTCAAGCAGATGATGAGAAATGCCTAAACAAGGTGAAGGAATCTGTTGTACACAGAAGACTCTGATGACGAGGACTGAAGCAATGTCGTAAATAATAACTTGTGACTTGTTTACACATGATGTATAACACTACAAACTTTTAATAAATATAAAACGGTGGTTCTAAGCTTTTCAGATAATGGTAATATGTATATGTTTAATTTCCAGTATTTGTCTTTAGCAAATAATTTTACTTACTGCAATCTCTTCTTTGCCAGAGACAGGATGGCATATATGAGCAGCCATGTTTGTAACACACTTATGATATTATAACAGCATTCATGATATATTATGTTAAATTGTAATCATATAATACTACATGTTCATAGGTTATTAGTCATGTTTTAAGTTAATTAGGACTTAATGGTAATACATCTGTGGTTCATTACGCCGCTCTTTGATAAAACTTCTTTAAAGGCATAACACTTATAATAAACCGTTCAGAAAAAATGACACCACAGTTCCTTAACATAGTTTATAAGGATTATTATAATGTATGGTGTCAAAAATTAACATGAAATTTTTACGGGATTACTTAAGCTCCTACACTAAAACCTGCCGACCTAACCTAACCTTTTTTACCCACCTCTACCTACTTACCTAACCTGACATAATCTAACCTAACCTGACGTAATCTGACCTAACCTGACATAATCTAACCTAACCTAATCTGACATAATCTAACCTAACCTGACATAATCTAACCTAACCTGACGTAATCTGACCTAACCTGACATAATCTAACCTAACCTGACGTAATCTGACCTAACCTGACATAATCTAACCTAACCTGACATAATCTAACCTAACCTCCCCGTCTGACATAAGCTAACCTAATCAAACCTAACTTTCCCACCTACCTAACATAACCTATCTACTTATTACCTACCTAACCTAACTTAACCCAACCTGACATAATCTAACCTAACCTATTGAAACTTAACTTAACCACCTACCTCATCTAACACCACTTTGTAATCTCTCTGTGCTACAGCTGACAGGATGAGTATGGGGGGCACAATAAACTAGCCTCTAAGTGGCAAAATTAACAAAACTAACCTAACCTAACCCAACCTGACTTAACCTAACCTGATCTGATCTATCCAACTTAAAAAACTTAGAATATATAATAAAACCGTTAGGTTAATTTAGGCTAAATATGGTTGATTCATATTTTGTTTTGACAGAAATTCCCGGCAAAATAACGTATCTATATTGAGAACCACCGCCATGTTGGTTCCACGTTAACAAGACACGGATACACTACAGAATAACCCGCGTTCGTTTAACCTCAATTACTACAGTTTACTTTATAATCTTATTTCACAATCTTCACTACATCTCGCTTCACAATCTTCACTGCATCTCACTTCACAGTCTTTACTACATCTCACTTCACAATCTTCACTACATCTCACCTCACAATCTTTACTACATCTCACCTCACAATCTTCACTACATTTCAGTTCACAATCTTCACTACATCTCACTTCACAATCTTCACTACATCTCACTTCACAATCTTCACTACATCTCACTTCACAATCTTCACTACATCTCACTACACAATCGTCACTACATCTCACTTCACAAACCTTCACTACATCTCACTTCACAATCTTCACTACATCTCACTTCACATCTTCACTACATCTCACTTCACATTCTTCACCATATCTCACTTCACAATCTTCACCACATCTCACTTCACAATCTTCACCAAATCTCACTTCACAATCTTCACCACATCTCACTTCACAATCTTTACCACATCTCACTTCACAATCTTCACTACATCTCACTTCACAATCTTCACTACATCTCACTTCACAATCTTCACTACATCTCACTTCACAATCTTCACTACATCTCACTTCACAATCTTCACTACATCTCACTTCACAATCTTCACTACATCTCACTTCACAATCTTCACTACATTCACAATCTTCACTACATCTCACTTCACAATCTTCACTACATCTCACTTCACAATCTTCACTATATCTCACTTCACAATCTTCACTACATCTCACTTCACAATCTTCATTACATCTCACTTCACAATCTTCACTACATCTCACTTCACAATCTTCACTACATCCCACTTCACAATCTTCACTACATCTCACTTCACAATCTTCACTACATCCCACTTCACAAACTTCACTACATCTCACTTCACAATCTTCACTACATCTCACTTCACAATCTTCACTACATCTCACTTCACAATCTTCACTACATCTCACTTCACAATCTTCACTACATCTCACTTCACAATCTTCACTATCTCACTTCACAATCACTACATCTCACTTCACAATCTTCACTACATCTCACTTCACAATCTTCACTACATCTCACTTCACAATCTTCACTACATCTCACTACACAATCTTCACTACATCTCACTTCACAACCTTCACTACACTACACTCTTCACATTCTTCACTACATCTCACTTCACAATCTTCACTACATCTCACTTCACAATCTTCACCACATCTCACTTCACAATCTTCACTACATCTCACTTCACAATCTTCACTACATCTCACTTCACAATCTTCACCACATCTCACTTCACAATCTCACTACATCTCACTTCACAATCTTCACTACATCTCACTTCACAATCTTCACTACATCCCACTTCACAATCTTCACTACATCTCACTTCACAATCTTCACTACATCTCACTTCACAATCTTCACTACATCTCACTTCACAATCCTCTCTACATCTCACTTCACAATCTTCACTACATCTCACTCCACAATCTTTACCACATGTTACTTCACAATCTTCACTACATCTCACTTCACAATCTTTACCACATCTTACTTCACAATCTTCACTACATCTCCCTTCACAATCTTCACTACATCTCACTTCACAATCTTTACCACATCTTACTTCACAATCTTCACTATATCTCACTTCACAATCTTTACCACATCTTACTTCACAATCTTCACTACATCTCCCTTCACAATCTTCACTACATCACACTTCACAATCTTGTTACATCTCACTTCACAATCTTCTACATCTCACTTCACAATCTTCCTGTCCCTTCACAATCTTCACTACATCTCACTTCACAATCTTCTACATCACTTCTAGCTTCACTGTCTCACGCAGTCTTCTACCTCATATGCAATCTTCACTACATCTCACTTCACAATCTTCACTACATCTCACCTCACAATCTTCACTACATCTCACTTCACAATCTTCACCACATCTCACTTCACAATCTTCACTACAACTCACTTCACAATCTTCACTACATCTCACTTCACAATCTTCACTACATCTCACCTCACAATCTTCACTACATCTCACTTCACAATCTTCACTACATCTCACTTCACAATCTTCACTACATCTCACTACACAATCTTCACTACATCTCACTTCACAACCTTCACTACATCTCACTTCACAATCTTCACTACATCCCACTTCACAATCTTCACTACATCTCACTTCACAATCTTCACTACATCTCACTTCACAATCTTCACTATATCTCTCTTCACAATCTTCACTACATCTCACTTCACAATGTTCACTACATCCCACTTCACAAACTTCACTACATCTCACTTCACAATCTTCACTACATCTCACTTCACAATCTTCACTACATCTCACTTAACAATCTTCACTACATCTCACTTCACAATCTTCATTACATCTCACTTCACAATCTTCACTACATCCCACTTCACAATCTTCACTACTTCTCAATTCACAATCTTCACTACATCTCACTTCACAATCTTCACTACATCCCACTTCACAAACTTCACTACATCTCACTTCACAATCTTCACTACATCTCACTTCACAATCTTCGATACATCTCACTTCACAATCTTCACTACATCTCACTTCACAATCTTTCACTACATCTCACTTCACAATCTTCACCATATCTCACTTCACAATCTTTACTACATCTCGCTTCACAATCTTCACTACATCTCACTTCACAATCTTCACTACATCTCACTTCACAATCTTCACTACATCTCACTTCACAATCTTCACTACATCTCACTTCACAATCTTCACTACATCTCACTTCACAATCTTCACCACATCTGACTTCACAATCTTCACTACATCTCACTTCACAATCTTCACTACATCTCACTTCACAATCTTCACTAACACCATCCTTCATCACTACATATAACATCCATCATCACTACTTATAACACCGTCCATCATCACTACATATAACACCAACCATCATCACTACATATAACATTATCCATCATCACTACATATAACTCCATCCATCATCACTACATATAACACCATCCATCATCACTACATATAAAACCAACCTATCATCACTACATATAACATCATCCATCATCACTACATATAACACCATCCATCATCACTACATATAGAACCATCCTATCATCACTACATATAATATCATCCATCATCACTACATATAACACCATCCAACATCACTACATATAACACCACCCATCATCAC
>NW_024732084.1:0-7396 GCF_018991925.1 Homarus americanus
CTTATTGGAATTAATCCCATATGTTCTGTTGTTCACTTAACGCTGATTTCACTTAACACGGTACCTCTGGGTTTTATTGACCAGTTAAGGGGGTACAACTGTATACAGCGGGGCTTATAACGTAACGGATCCTACTACTTATATTCCTATAACTAACGTGTTTTACTTATAAAATTGAGAATGCTATAACGTAACGTAAATTCCCTACAAATCTAACGCGATGAATACGGACTATTTCGGCTTGCGATGAATATTGTTGTACCACACCCACAACAAGAGCCAGGTGCCATCTTTGTCTCATTGTAGCCAGTACCACTGTTATTGTTGAAATTTCATCTTTGATGTGGAAATTGCGTTATTTGTATAACTATTTTGTTATACAAGTATACAATTGTAACAATGAGTCGTCCAAAGCGAAAGTGAGAAAGCTACTAACCCTTGAAACTAAGAAAGAAATTATAAAGAAACGAGAATGGAAGAAGATTGCTAAACTTAGTGATGAGGGATGGCTAAATCAACTATATGTACGATTTTGAAGAATAAAGAGGAGTTAAAACTGTGCAAGTGGCTAAGGGAATTTTTAGACTTAGCAAAGCAAAGTGTAATGTGATTGAAGAGATGGAAAATTTACTCTTAGTGTGGATAAAGGAGAAAGAATGGCAGGTGGTAACATTAGTGAAGCTATACTCTAGAGAAGGCCAGACAATTGTTTGAGGACCTAGCCAAGACTCCAGTGGGAAGTGAGGTGATGTGCCAGTGTTTAGGGTACTGCATGCTGAATAACACTAGGGCAAGATAAAGTAACGTATTTTTTACATTTTCCTCAGAATTTTTCCAGTGTTAAGTGGTTGTATTTGGGGCCTGAACGATTAATCCTATAACGTAATTTAATGCTATTACTTAACGAGGTTCTGAACCAATACGCTTCGTTGTAGCATACCTCACTGTATGTATATATATATATATATATATATATATATATATATATATATATATATATATATATATATATATATATATATATATATATATATATATATATATATATATATATATGCATGCAAGTAAATCACTGTAGTATATGTTAATCACAAGGAAAGAAGAAACACGGTTCTCTAAGCGCTTCGTAATTCACCATTGGGACCTGGTCTCACCTCCTCTGTATATATACACCTTGATTTGTATTACTCTCTCTAGTCTGTACTCACCCCTGAAGATGTGAATTACACGAAGCGCCTTTGGGAACTTCTGTGTTTTTTCTTTCCTTGTATATATATATATATATATATATATATATATATATATATATATATATATATATATATATATATATATATATATATATATATATATATATATATATATATATATATATATATATATATATATATATATATATATATATATATATGTTGTAATTTCACTTAACGCTGTCACAGAACTCAGAGGGTCCTGTTAAGTGAAATCTGTGAAATTTGCACAGAACATATGGGATTTAATTCCAATAGAAACCGCCCGACTCTCAAACTCCACTTTTTGGAAGGCACATACCTATGTTGTAGTAAAATAACATCTTAATTTTATGATGGTACATGCACACAATTAATACTTAAGAGAAATAGAGAAATACAGTCGCTAAGTTAATGTCTATTCAAATAATGGATCAACTCTACCTCTCACACTACACTGCCGGCTCTTCTCCTCTCAGAGAAATTTTGGGGAAAACCACTAAATTTTAATTAAATACTTCAAACTAAAGTTAGATAATACAATTGACATTGCTGGATCTTTGTAAGATTAGGGAATATTTTGAATATAAATGTCATATATTTTGCACAAAAAGATAAATATAGTTACCTAGAGAAAATTTTTATCTAAAATTTGTATGTTTAATGCAAAATATATGATGTTTATATTCAAATGATCACCAAATTATAAGAATTCCAGCAATGTAAATTATATTCTGACCGGTAATTTGTATGAATTTTATGAGCTAAACAAATATCTTCAGTTAATAAAAAAATAATCTTCAATGGCTACTATCTGTCAATCAAAGTATTCCCTACCTTGCCCTCTTCCAACCACGCGGTCAGTCCCAACCTCCCCCACCCCCCACCAACCCTCCCTTCCAGAGTTTTTAACATTTAGTATTAAATAATACCTCAGATTAAAGTTAGTGATAAATTTAGGCTGTTGGACTTTGTAAGACTGTGAAATATTTTGAATATAGATGTCATATATATTTTGCACAAAAGATAACATAGCTAATTTGAGAAAAATTATCAAATTTGTATGTCTAATGCAAAATATATGATGTTTATATTCAAAATGATCATGAAATTATAAGAATTCCAGCAATGTAAATTATATTCAGACCGGTAATTTGAAGTGAATTTTATGAGCTAAAACAAATATCTTCAGTTAATAAAAAACAATAATTCTTCACGGGTAACAGATGGTCGGTCGGTCCCTCCTCCCCCCACCCCCAACCAACCGCCCCAAGGAGATGTGGGATAACCACTAAATTAATAAATAATACCAAACTAATAGATAATATAATTGACATTGCTGGATTCTTTAAGATTAGGAATATTTTGAATATAAATGTCATATATTTTGCACAAAAGATAACATAGTTACTTCTGAGAAAATTTTTATCTAAAATTTGTATGTTTAATGCAAAATATATGATGTTTATATTCAAAATGATCACCAAATTATAAGAATTCCAGCAATGTAAATTATATTCTGGCCGGTAATTTGTATGAATTTTATGAGCTAAAACAGGCAGTCAGGCAGGGTGGGTGGGCAAATCAAAAATAGCCATGGACACTCACCGTATATGTGGAAAAAATCCCATATGAAAGTTTCAGTAGGCAATCATGATATGATAAAACGCTATGAAAAACCTCATATATTGTATATATATATATATATATATATATATATATATATATATATATATATATATATATATATATATATATATATATATATATATATATATATATATATATTATACCGGGTAGTATGTATATAATTTATTTTTTTTATTTTTTTATTTTTTTCTCAATGTGTTTGGTTGGTAGTTATGCTACAGTATTAGTTGAATGTGTGCATTATTATTATCTACCTGATTGTTTCTGTATTCTTATACCAACCAGTTTGAATAGGAAACCAAAATAGAAATACTCACACACACATACACACACACACATAGTAATTTCAGTGCATTTTATTGTCTTTTCAGGGTTTGGGTTCTGTACTTGAACTGAGCTCTGTATTGCAAGATGAGGTGTTTCTTGGTGGCCTTGACACAAAAGGCAATGATGGCAAGCTAGTTTACATTTGGCATGATGATGTAATGCAGGTTTGTTTCTCTCATTTTGCAATGTTTAGATTCTGTAACTTTGACAGTTATAACATTTAACCCATTAGGGTCTCAAGAGAGAGAGAGAGAGAGAGAGAGAGAGAGAGAGAGAGAGAGAGAGAGAGAGAGAGAGAGAGAGAGAGAGAGAGAGAGAGAGAGAGAGAGAGAGAGAGAGAGAGAGAGAGAGAGAGAGAGAGAGAGAGAGAGAGAGAGAGAGAGAGAGAGAGAGAGAGAGAGAGAGAGAGAGAGAGAGAGAGAGAGAGAGAGAGAGAGAGAGAGAGAGAGAGAGAGAGAGAGAGAGAGAGAGAGAGAGAGAGAGAGAGAGAGAGAGAGAGAGAGAGAGAGAGAGAGAGAGAGAGAGAGAGAGAGAGAGAGAGAGAGAGAGAGAGAGAGAGAGAGAGAGAGAGAGAGAGAGAGAGAGAGAGAGAGAGAGAGAGAGAGAGAGAGAGAGAGAGAGAGAGAGAGAGAGAGAGAGAGAGAGAGAGAGAGAGAGAGAGAGAGAGAGAGAGAGAGAGAGAGAGAGAGAGAGAGAGAGAGAGAGAGAGAGAGAGAGAGAGAGAGAGAGAGAGAGAGAGAGAGAGAGAGAGAGAGAGAGAGAGAGAGAGAGAGAGAGAGAGAGAGAGAGAGAGAGAGAGAGAGAGAGAGAGAGAGAGAGAGAGAGAGAGAGAGAGAGAGAGAGAGAGAGAGAGAGAGAGAGAGAGAGAGAGAGAGAGAGAGAGAGAGAGAGAGAGAGAGAGAGAGAGAGAGAGAGAGAGAGAGAGAGAGAGAGAGAGAGAGAGAGAGAGAGAGAGAGAGAGAGAGAGAGAGAGAGAGAGAGAGAGAGAGAGAGAGAGAGAGAGAGAGAGAGAGAGAGAGAGAGAGAGAGAGAGAGAGAGAGAGAGAGAGAGAGAGAGAGAGAGAGAGAGAGAGAGAGAGAGAGAGAGAGAGAGATTACCACTCAGAAAAAGAGGTAAGAACACACATAAATAGAGTAAGCTCAATCCTCAACCTTTTCACAATTGAGAAAAAAAAATCTGGCTAGGCCTTGTGAGCTATCAGAGTGTCTTAGATTAATACTAGTGCCATATCAGAGCAATTTCACCTTCTCAGATTTTCCAACTGTTATTGAGATTAAAGAATTTATCAGGTATATGATGTTTGGTGTAAGTCCCTCTTACGCATGGTTATTCAAGTTTTCTACTGTGAAAGAAAAAAAGAGGAGCAGTTGAAAAATAGAAAGAAGTATGTCTCAAGTTTTTAAGAGAACAGGCAGTTGTTCTGAAGGGAACTGAATAGAATGAGAAAATCATAGAAACAATCACTATTACAGTTAAGAATGAAGAGTGGATATACTGTATTACAGAAGAAAAAATGTATATATAAAATTAGAGGGAGATATGAAGAATTCTTTGAGCAACTGCTATGTTATGAGATGTGGTGAAAGAAAAGTGTCATACTCATCATCATCATCATCATCGTTAACATCTTACAACCATTTTTCACCCTTGCGTGGGTTAGAAGTGATTACCTGATGACATCTGTCCATGTTGAGGGATCTCTTGCATCCTCTTTCATCAGTTTCTTAAGTCTAACATCATTTTTTACAACCTTTCTCCATGTCATTCTTGGCCTTCTAGCTCTCCTCTCGCCACATTTAGACTTGTTCATTTATTGACCCAATTGGTCTGCTCCATTCTCTCTACATGCCCAAACCATCTTAGCCTACCTCTATACAAAATATTGCCAATACTTTCAATACATAGTCATATTGCACAAACACCTCACCATTTTCATTTTAACTCACTCCAGCCTTCCTATGTCATTCTCTTTAACCACCCGTATTTTACTGCCATACAACTTAACAATATCATTCTTCTCACACCAATTCCAAGCATTTTTCCTTTCAAGAAGAAGGAAGGATCTCTTGCCATCAATAAAGGCAGCATCTTCCTAAATTTCCCCCAGCCATTTCTGGCTCTTGCAATTGAGCTAGCTTCAGCACTGCCTCCAATATTGATCATGTCACCTAGGTACTAAAAACTCAGGAACACAGTCCAGGGATATATCCCCAGTGTTAAATTTCTCCAGCCTTGTTAAGGACACAGATTACCTGTTCGTACTGGACTTTTAAACTCAGTAACATCCTGCAGTGTGCCATCTACTCCACTAGACCCCTTGTGTACCCACCTTCCACATTATTGAGTTGCTGCCAATACCTTTCTTACAGACAGCACATGGCCATATTCACTCTCAAGCCTTCGACTCCTTTCCTTTCTTCCACTTTTAAATTTTTCTACTGCCACTTCAATAATATCTGCTGTTAGCACAAAGCCATCAGCATGCAAATACTCCCAGGGCAAACCACCTGAAGTCACGTGATATTGCCTCAAGGATCATGATAGACGGTAGGGGGCGTAAGATAGACCACTGATGAGAACCCCTATTTTCACCTCAGATTCCTCACTATCCTCACCATTTAATCTCTCAGCAGTTTTTGAGTCTTCAGATAATGCCATAACCACTTGAACAAGATATTCTTCGGTCAACTTACAGTTGAGGACATAATTAGATATAGGGTATTTCTTTGTGTTTAATGATAATTTCAGACAAAAACAAGATGATTTTCTTCTATGACACTCTTGGCGCATTTTACCGAGACATCGGTTATATGTGTAGTATCTTACATGATTTAATGGGAGAATGAGAAGCCACATGTTCAGTCTTACTCAGAGCGTTTATTCGTTGTTGTTGTGTACCACGTGCCTAACACATTTGTGACTACACAGGCCTAAACACATTCTAACTTTGGTAAGAAGTAACATAATATATAATGCATATATAATAATCAATAAAGGCAGCATATAAACATACAGTGGTCCCTCGGTTAACGAACAAACATTCGATTCACGAAGTCCTTACAAAAATCACGTTTTGTTGTGAGCATCAACTGATCAGTTGATGGGGTACTCTGCCAATTCAGTAATCTGTTCTATGTTTACATTCGTTTCCAATGGAGTAAATATCAATAAAGTTGTGCTCTTTAATGTTTTTGCATGTTTTATATTAAAATTATTTGTCATTTTAACATTTATTTAACATATTGATAATATATGCAGTACAGGGACTAGTTTGTTGTGTGCCCATCAGATGCGTGAGTCGGTCACAAGGCGTCAGTTGAATTTTGATAACAGTGGAGAGAGCATCTATTTTGTTGGTGTCTTGAATATTTTTGCATTTTTCATTGAAATTATTGGTCATTCTGAACTTTAGTTAAAATATTGATAATATATAGTGCAGTGCAGTGTTGATTTAAAGAAAATGATCTTGAATTACACCTAGTGAACTTAAAATTTTATTGGTGAAACTATTGTGTCAAGCATGGGTCCCTTGAAAGGTGATTTCTCCTCCATCCCCACTTCCTTCTCTTCTCCCTTCTCCTCCACCCCCACTTCTAATTCCCACCATCATCATCAACCAGGAACCTTCTACATACACACCTCAAAGTAAGTGTACTTTACTGCATTTTTTTTTACTTTGTATGTACTTTTCGGTGAGCTGGAACCAATTACCCAATATCCCATTGAAACAATGGATTCAGTTAACGAAATTTTCGGTTAACGAAGGACCTTCTGGAACGAATTGTGTTCGTTAACCGAGGGACCACTGTACGCATATATAACAATATGGTCCAACTGTATCACAAATTTTTTACCCCAACTGTACAATACAGTACAGTATAGAAATTATATTGGGTAAATGGAAAATTGTTAAATAAAGGATAAAAAATTAGGGTAACATCACTGTCCAGCTGACAGAAATAATTACCTTCTTAATTATCAAGCATTACCTTAGCTGTATTTTCGAATGTCAAGCATACCAATTCACCAGCTAAGCAAACACATTTAAAATTTAACCTAATCTACTCAAGACAGATTCATCCCTGTGATCATTGAACTTACTGGTTTTTGAGGCAGTCACAGGAATGGATCTCAAGCACATTTCAGAAGCCATAGTTTAGCAATACGCAATCTGAACGAAGTACACTAT
>NW_024732085.1:0-22707 GCF_018991925.1 Homarus americanus
CTATATTTCACACAAAGTCTGTTCAACGAGCTTATGGCGCTGTGAACCTCCAATGGGGACCACCCGTGCCGCATAGGTGATCAGAGCAACGTTTTACCAAATGCGGCTTCAAAACACGAGGATCCATATATATTTCATATGCCCAATAAAGCACTCGGACTTCTATATATAATCAACACCTCACCCACCAGGATTTAAACCCACAATCTTATAATTGTGACCGGGGTATGCTACCTCTGGGCAACCAGGACAATAAAAGCAGTCCTAGACTCTACTATATTTCACACAAAGCCTGTAGACGAGATTATGGGGCTGTGAACCACTATAGGGGACAACCCGTGCCGCTTAGGTGATCAGAGCAACGCTTTACCAAATGCAGTTTCAAAACACGAGGATCCATATATATTTCATTTGCCCAATAACGCCGCCGGGAATTCTACATATAATCAACGCCTCACCCCACCAGGTTGAAGCCGATCTTATGGTGTGACCGAGGCAGCTACCTCTGGGCCACCAGGACAATAAAGCAGTCCTGAACTCTGCTATATTTCACACCAAGCCTGTTCCAGCGAGCTTATGGTCGTGAACTCTAATGGGGACCCCCCGTGCCGCTTAGGTGATCAGAGCAACGTTTTAACAAATGTGGCTTCGAAACCCGAGGATCCATATATATTTTATTAGACCATTAAAGCACGCAGACTTCTACATATAATCAACACCTCACCCCACCAGGATTTGAACCCACAATCTTATAATTGTGACTGGGGGACGCTACCTCTGGGCCACCAGGACAATAAAAGCAGTCCTAGACTCTGCTATATTTCACACAAAGCCTGTTCAACGAGCATATGGCGCCGTGAACCTCTAATGGGGACCACCCGTGCCGCTTAGGTGATCAGACCAACATTTTACCAAATGCGGCTTCGAAACAAGAAGGATCCATATATATTTCATTAGCCCAATAAAGCACGCGGACTTCTACATTTAATCAACACCTCAACCCACCAGTGTTTGAACCCACGATCTTATAATTGTGACCGGGGAACGCTACCTCTGGGCCACAAGGACAATAAAAGCAGTCCTAGACTCTGCTATATTTCACACAAAGCCTGTTCAACGAGCTTATGGCGCCGTGAACCTCTAATGGGGACCACTCATGCCACTTAGGTGATCAGAGCAACGTTTTACCAAATGCGGCATCGAAACAGGAGAATCCATATATATTTCATTAGCCCAATAAAGCACGCGGACTTCTACATATAATCAACACCTCACCCCACCAGGATTTAAACCCAAGATCTTATAATTGTGACCGGAGAACGCTACCTCTGGGCCACCAGGACAATAAAAGCAGTCCTAGACTCTACTATATTTCACACAAAGCCTGTTTAACGAGCTTATGGCGCCGTGAACCTCTAATAGGGACCACCCGTGCCGCGTAGGTGATCAGAGCAACGTTTTACCAAGTATGGCTTGAAACAGGCGAATCATATATATTTCATTAGCCCAATAAAACGCGGGACTTCTACATATAATCAACAACTCCTTACAGAGTTTAAACCCAAGATCTTATAATTGTGACCGGGGAGCGCTACCTCTGGGCACCAGGACAATAAAAACGATCCTAGACTCTACTATATTTCACACAAGCCTGTTTAACGAGCTTATGGCGCCGTGAACCTCTAATGGGGACCACCCGTGCCATAGGTGATCCAGAGCAACGTTTTACCGAATGCGGCTTGAAACACGAGGATCCATATATATTTCGTGGCCCAATAAAACCATAGCGGACTTCTACATATAATCAACACCTCACCCCACCAGGATTCGAAACCAAGATCTTATAATTGTGACCGGGGAACGCTACCTCTGGGACACCAAGACAATAAAAGCAGTCCTAGACTCTACTATATTTCACACAATGCCTGTTCAACGAGCTTATGGCGCTGTGAACCACTATAGGGGACCACCCGTGCCGCTTAGGTGATCAGAGCACGTTTAACCAAATGCGGCTTCGAAACCCGAGGATCCATATATATTTCATTAGCCCAATAAAGCACGCAGATTTCTTCATATAATCGACGCCTCACCCCACCAGGATTTGAAGCCACGATCTTATAATTGTGACGGGGGCCTTTACCTCTGGGCAACCCAGGACAATAAAAGCAGTCCTAGACTCTACTATATCGCTTCACAAAGCCTGTTCCAGCGAGCTTATGGCGCCGTGAACCACTAAAGGGGACCACCCGTGCCGGTTAGGTGATCAGAGCAACGTTTTACCAAATGCGGCTTCGAGACACGAGGATTCAAATATATTTCATTAGCCCAATAAAGCACTTGGACTTCTACATATAATCAACACCTCACCCCACCAGGATTCAAACCCACGGTCTTATAATTGTGACCGGGGTATGCTACATCTGGGCCACCTGGAAAAAAAAAGCAGTCCTAGACTCTACTATATTTCACACAAAGCCTATTCAACGACCTTATGGCGCCATGAACCTCTAATGGGGACCACCCGTGCCGCTTAGGTGATCAGAGCAACGTTTTACCAAATGCGGGTTCGAAACACGAGGATCCATATATATTTCATTAGCCCAAAAAAGCAAGCGGACTTCTCCATATAATCAACACCTCACCCCACAAGGATTTCAACCCACAATCTTATAATTGTGACCGGGGAACGCTACCTCTGGGCCACTAGGACAATAAAAGCAGTCCTAGACTCTACTATATTTCACACAATGCCTGTTCAACGAGCTTATGGCGCTGTGAACCACTATAAGGGACCACCAGTGCCGCTTAGGTGATCAGAGCACGTTTAACCAAATGAGGCTTCGAAACCCGAGGATCCATATATATTTCATTAGCCCAATAAAGCACGCAGACTTCTACATATAATTGACGCCTCACCCCACCAGGATTTGAAGCCACGATCTTATAATTGTGACCGGGGGACGCTACCTCTGGGCAACCAGGACAATAAAAGCAGTCCTAGACTCTACTATATTTCACACAAAGCCTGTTCAACGAGCTTATGACGCTGTGAACCACTATAGGGGACCACCCGTGCCGCTTAGGTGATCAGAGCAACGTTTAACCAAATGCGGCTTCGAAACAGGAGAATCCATATATATTTCATTAGCCCAATAAAGCACGCGGACTTCTACATAAAATCAACACCTCACCCCACCAGGATTTAAACCCAAGATCTTATAATTGTGACCGTGGAACGCTACCTCTGGGCCACCAGGAAAAAAAAGCAGTCCTAGACTCTGCTATATTTCACACAAAGCCTGTTCAACGAGCTTATGGCGCCGTGAACCTCTAATGGGGGCACCCGTGCCGCTTAGGTGATCAGAGCAACGTTTTACCAAATGCGGCTTCAAAACACGAGGATCCATATATATTTCATTCCCCAATAAAGCACGCGGCTTCTACATATAATCAACACCTCACCCCACCAGGATTCGTACCTATGATCTTCTAATTGTGACCGGGGAACGCTGCCTCTGGGCCACCAGGACAATAAAAGCAGTCCTAGACTCTGCTATATTTCACACAAAGCCTGTTCAACGGGCTTATGGCACCGTGAACATCTAATGGGGACCACCCGTGCCGCTTAGTGATCATAACAACGTTTTACCAAATGCGGCTTCGAAACAGGAGGATCCATATATATTTCATGAGCCCAATAAAGCACGCGAACTTCTACATATAATCAACACCTCACCCCACCAGGATTTCAACCAATGATCTTAAAATTTTGACCGGGGAACGCTACCTCTGGGCCACTAGGACAATAAAAGCAGTCCTAGACTCTGCTATATTTCACACAAAGCCTGTTCAACGAGCTTATGGCGCCATGAACCACTATAGGGGACCACCCGTGCCGCTTAGGTGATCAGAGCAACGTTTACCCAAATGCGGCTTCAAAACCCGAGGATCCATATATATTTCATTAGCCCAATAACGCACGCAGAATTCTACATATAATCAACGCCTCACCCCACCAGGATTTGAAGCCACGATCTTATAATTGTGACCGGGGAACGCTACCTCTGGGCCACCAGGACAATAAAAGCAGTCTTAGACTCTGCTATATTTCACACAAAGCCTGTTCAACGAGCTTATGGCGTCGTGAACCTCTAATGGGGACCACCCGTGCCACTTAGGTGATCAGAGCAACGTTTTACCAAATACGGCTTCGAAACAGGAGAATCCATATATATTTCATTAGCCCAAAAAAGCATGCGGACTTCTACATATAATCAACACCTCACCCCACCAGGATTTAACCCACGATCTTATAATTGTGACCGTGGGGAACGCTATTCTGGGCTGCTTATGACAATAAAAGCAGTCCTAGACTCTACTATTTCATAAAGCCTGTTCATCAGTTTTTCTATATGCTTGTGAACCACTATAGAGGACCACCCATGCCGCTTAGGTGATCAGAGCAACGTTTAACCAAATGCGGCTTCGAAACAGGAGGATCCATATATATTTCATTAGCCCAATAAAGCACGCGAACTTCTACATATAATCAACACCTCACCCCACCAGGATTTCAACCAACGATCTTATAATTGTGACCGGGGAACGCTACCTCTGGGCCACTAAGACAATAAAAGCAGTCCTAAACTCTGCTATATTTCACACAAAGCCTGTTCAACGAGCTTATGGCGCCGTGAACCTCTAATGGGGACCATCCGTGCCACTTAGGTGATCAGAGCAACGTTTTACCAAATCCGGCTTCGAAACACAAGGATCCATATATATTTAATTGGCCCAATTAAGCACGCGGACTTCTACATATAATTAACACCTCACTCCACCAGGATTCGAACCCACGATCTTATAATTGTGACCGAGGAACGCTACCTATGGGCCACCAGGACACTATAAGCAGTCCTAGACCCTACTATATTTCACACAAAGCCTGTTCAACGAGCTTATGGCGCCATGAACCTCTAATGGGGACCATCCGTGCCGCTTAGGTGATCAGAGCAACGTTTTACCAAATCCGGCTTGGAAACACGAGGATCCATATATATTTCATTGGCCCAATAAAGCACTCGGACTTCTACATATAATCAACACCTCACCCCACCAGGATTCAAACCCACAATCTTATAATTGTGACCGGGGTATGCTACCTCTGGGCCACCAGGACAATAAAAGCAGTCCTACACTCTACTATATTTCACACAAAGCCTGTTCAACGAGCTTATGGAGCTGTGAACAACTATAGGGGACCACCCGTGCCGCTTAGGTCATCAGAGCAACGTTTTACCAAATGCGGTTTCGAAACACGAGGATCCATATATATTTCATTAGCCCAATAAAGCACGCTGACTTCTACATATAATCAACACCTCACCCCACCAGGATTTGAACCAACGATCTTAAAATTGTGACCGGGGAACGCTACCTCTGGGCAACCAGGCCAATAAAAGCAGTCCTAGACTCTACTATATTTCACACAAAGTCTGTTCAACGACCTTATGGCGCGATGAACCTCTAATGGGGACCACCCGTGCCGCTTAGGTGATAAGAGCAACGTTTTCCAAATGCGTTTCAAAACACGAGGATCCATATTTCATTTGCCCATAAAGCACGTGGCTTCTACATATAATCAACACCTCACCCCACCAGGATTCGAACCCACGATCTTCTAATTGTGACCGGGGAACGCTACCTCTGGGCCACCAGGACAATAAAAGCAGTCCTAGACTCTGCTATATTTCACACAAATCCTGTTCAACGAGCTTATGGCGCTGTGAAACTCTAATGGGGACCATCCGTGCCGCTTAGGTGATCAGAGCAACGTTTTACCAAATTCAGCTTCGAAACACGAGGATCCATATATATTTCATTAGTCTAATAGAGCACGCGGACTTCTACATATAATCAACACCTCACTCCACCAGATCGCGAACCCACGATCTTATAATTGTGACCGAGGAACGCTACCTATGGGCCACCAGGACACTAAAAGCAGTCCTAGACTCTGTTATTTTTCACACAAAGCCTGTTCAACGAGCTTATGGCGCTGTGAACCACTATAGAGGACCACCCGTGCCGCTTAGGTGATCAGAGCAACGTTTTACCAAATGTGGCTTCGAAACCCCAGGATCCATATATATTTCATTAGACCATTAAAGCACGCTGACTTCAACATATAATCAACACCTCACCCCACCAGGATTTGAACCCACGATCTTATAATTGTGACCGGGTAACGCTACCTCTGGGCCACCAGGACAATAAAAGCAGTCCTAGACTCTGCTATATTTCACCCAAAGCCTGTTCAACGAGCTTATGGCGCCGTGAACCTCTCATTGGGACCACCTGTGCCGCTTAGGTGATCAGAGCAACGTTTTACCAAATCCGGCTTGGAAACACGAGGATCCATAAATATTTCATTAGCCCAATAAAGCAGTCAGACTACTATATATAACAAACACCTCACCCCACCAGGATTCAAACCCACAATCTTATAATTGTGACCGGGGTATTGTACCTCTGGGCCACCAGGACAATAAAAGCAGTCCTAGACTACTATATTTCACACAAAGCCTGTTAACCAAGCTTATGGCGCTGTGAACCACTATAGGGGACCACCCGTGCCGCTTAGGTGATCAGAGCAACGCTTTACCAAATGCGGTTTTGAAACACGAGGATCCATATATATTTCATTAGCCCAATAAAGCACGCGGTCTTCTACATATAATCAACGCCTCACCCCACCAGGATTTCAACCAATGATCTTAAAATTGTGACAGGGGAACGCTACCTCTGGGCCACTAGGACAATAAAAGCAGTCCTAGACTCTGCTATATTTCACACAAAGCCTGTTCAACGAGCTTATGGCGCCATGAACCACTATAGGGGACCACCCGTGCCGCTTAGGTGATCAGAGCAACGTTTACCCAAATGCGGCTTCAAAACCCGAGGATCCATATATATTTCATTAGCCCAATAACGCACGCAGAATTCTACATATAATCAACGCCTCACCCCACCAGGATTTGAAGCCACGATCTTATAATTGTGACCGGGGAACGCTACCTCTGGGCCACCAGGACAATAAAAGCAGTCTTAGACTCTGCTATATTTCACACAAAGCCTGTTCAACGAGCTTATGGCGTCGTGAACCTCTAATGGGGACCACCCGTGCCACTTAGGTGATCAGAGCAACGTTTTACCAAATATGGCTTCGAAACAGGAGAATCCATATATATTTCATTAGCCCAAAAAAGCATGCGGACTTCTACATATAATCAACACCTCACCCCACCAGGATTTAAACCCAAGATCTTATAATTGTGAACGGGGAACGCTACCTTTGGGCCACCAAGACAATAAAAGCAGTCCTAGACTCTACTATATTTCACACAAAGCCTGTTTAACGACCTTATGGCGCCCTGAACCTCTAATGGGGACCACCCGTGCCGCTTAGGTGATCAGAGCAACGTTTTACCAAATGCGGCTTCGAAACACGAGGATCCATATATATTTCATTAGCCCAATAAAGCACGCGGACTTCTCCATATAATCAACACCTCACCCCACCAGGATTTCAACCCACAATCTTATAATTGTGACCGGGGAACGCTACCTCTGGGCCACTAGGACAATAAAAGCAGTCCTAGACTCTACTATATTTCACACAATGCCTGTTCAACGAGCTTATGGCGTTGTGAACCACTATAGGGGACCACCCGTGCCGCTTAGGTGATCAGAGCAACGTTTAACCAAATGCGGCTTCGAACCCCGAGGATCCATATATATTTCATTAGCCCAATAAAGCACGCAGACTTCTACATATAATCAACGCCACCCCACCAGGATTTGAACCCACGATCTTATAATTGTGGCCGGGGAATGCTACCTCTGGGCCACCAGGACAATAAAAGCAGTCCTAGACTCTGCTATATTTCACACAATGCCTGTTCAACGAGCTTATGACGCCAGAACCAATTATAGACCACCCGTACGCTTAGGTGATCAGAGCAACGTTTAACCAAATGCGTTTTGAACCCCCAGAATCCATATATATTTCATTAGCCCAATAAAGCACGCAGACTTCTACATATAACGCACGACTCACCCCACCAGGATTTGAAGCCACGATCTTATAATTGTGACCGACGCTACCTCTGGGCCACTAGACAATAAAAGCATTCCTAGACTCTGCTATATTTCACAAAGCTCGTCTGCTAACGGGCTTATGGCACCGTGAACCTTCTAATAGGGACCACCGCGTCAGCTTTTAGGTGATCAGAGCAACGTTTTACCAAATGCGGCTTCGAAACAGGAGGATCCATATATATTTCATTAGCCCAATAAAGCACGCGAACTTCTACATATAATCAACACCTCACCCCACCAGGATTTAAACCCAAGATCTTATAATTGTGACCGGGGAATGCTACCTCTGGGCCACCAGGAAAAAAAAGCAGTCCTAGAGTCTGCTATATTTCACACAAAGCCTGTTCAACGAGCTTATGTCGCCGTGAACCTCTAATGGGGACCACCCGTGCCACTTAGGTGATCAGCGCAACGTTTTACCAAATGCGGCTTCAAAACACGAGGGTCCATATATATTTCATTAGCCCAATAAAGCACGCGGACTTCTACATATAATCAACACCTCAACCCACCAGGATTTGAAACCACGATCTTATAATTGTGACCGGGGGACGCTACCTCTGGGCCACCAGGACAATAAAAGCATTCCTAGACTCTGCTATATTTCACACAAAGCCTGTTCAACGGGCGTATGGCACCGTGAACCTCTAATGGGGACCACCCGTGCCGCTTAGGTGATCAGAGCAACGTTTTACCAAATCCGGCTACGAAACACGAGGATCCATATATATTTCATTAGCCCAATAAAGCACGCGGACTTCTACATATAATCAACACCTCACCCCACTAGGATTCAAACCCACGATCTTATAATTGTGACCGGGGTATGTTACCTCTGGGCCACCAGGACAATAAAAGCAGTCCTAAACTCTACTATATTTCACACAAAGACTGTTCAACAACCTTATGGCGCCATGAACCTCTAATGGGGACCACCTGTGCCACTTAGGTGATCAGAGCAACGTTTTACCTAATCCGGCTTGGAAACACGAGGATCCATATATATTTCATTAGCCCAATAAATCACTCGGACTTCTACATATAATCAACACCTCACCCTACCAGGATTCAAACCCACGATCTTATAATTGTGACCGGGGTATGCTACCTCTTGGCCACCAGGACACTAAAAGCAGTCCTAGACTCTGCTATATTTCACAAAAATTCTGTTCAACGAGCTTATGGCGCAGTGAACCTCTAATGGGGACCACCCGTGCCGCTTATGTGATCAGAGCAACGTTTTACCAAATCCGGCTTGGAAACACGAGGATCCATATATATTTCATTAGCCCAATAAAGCACTCGGACTTCTACATATAATCAACACCTCACCCCACCAGGATTCAAACCCACAATCTTATAATTGTGACCGGGGTATGCTACCTCTGGGCCACCAGGACAATAAAAGCAGTCCTAGACTCTACTATATTTCACACAAAGCCTGTTAAACGAGCTTATGGCGCTTTGAACCACTATAGGGGACCACCCGTGCCGCTTAGGTGATCAGAGCAACGCTTTACCAAATGCGTTTCGAAACACGAGGATCCATATATATTTCATTAGCCCAATAAAGCACGCGGACTTCTACATATAATCAACGCCGCACCCCACCAGGATTTGAAGCCACGATCTTATAATTGTGACCGGGGAACGCTACCTCTGGGCCAACAGGACAATAAAAGCATTCGTAGACTCTACTATACTTCACACAAAGCCTGTTCAACGACCTTATGGCGCCATGAACCTCTAATGGGGACCACCCGTGCTGCTTAGGTGATCAGAGCAACGTTTTACCAAATGCGGCTTCAAAACACAAGGATCCATATATATTTCATTAGCCCAATAATGCACGCGGACTTCTACATATAATCAACGCCTCACCCCACCATGATTTGAAGCCGATCTTCTAATTGTGACCGGGGAACGCTACCTCTGGGCCACCAGGACAATAAAAGCAGTCCTAGACTCTGCTATATTTCACACAAAGCCTGTTAAACGAGCTTATAGCGCTGTGAACCACTATAGGGGACCACCCGTGCCGCTTAGGTGATCAGAGCGACGCTTTACCAAATGCTGTTTCGAAACACGAGGATCCATATATATTTCATTAGCCCAATAATGCACGCGGACTTCTACATATAATCAACGCTTCACCCCACCAGGATTCGAACCCATGATCTTCTAATTGTGACCGGGGAACGCTACCTCTGGGCCACCAGGACAATAAAAGCAGTCCTAGACTCTGCTATATTTCACACAAAGCCTGTTCAACGAGCTTATGGCGCTGTGAACCTCTAATGGGGACCATCCGTGCCACTTAGGTGATCAGAGCAACGTTTTACCAAATCCGGCTTCGAAACACAAGGATCCATATATATTTCATTAGCCCAATAGAGCACGCGGACTTCTACATATAATCAACACCTCACTCCACCAGGATTCGAACCCACGATCTTATAATTGTGACCGAGGAACGCTACCTATGGGCCACCAGGACACTATAAGCAGTCCTAGACTCTACTATATTTCACACAAAGCCTGTTCAACGACCTTATGGCGCCATGAACCTCTAATGGGGACCACCGTACCGCTTAGGTGATCAGAGCAAGGTTTACCAAATCCGGCGTGGAAACACGAGGATCCATATATATTTCATTAGCCCAATAAAGCACGCGGACTTCTACATATAATCAACGCCTCACCCCACCAGGATTTGAAGCCACGATCTTATAATTGTGACCGGGGAACGCTACCTCTGGGCCACCAGGACAATAAAAGCAGTCCTAGACTCTGCTATATTTCAAACAAAGCCTGTTCAACGAGCTTATGGCGCCGTGAACCTCTCATTGGGACCACCCGTGCCGCTTAGGTGATCAGAGCAACGTTTTACCAAATGCGGCTTCGAAATACGAGGATCCATATATATTTCATTAGCCCAATAAAGCACGCGGACTTCTACATATAATCAACACCTCACCCCACCAGGGTTTAAACCCACGATCTTATAATTGTGACCGAGGAATGCTACCTATGGGCCACGAGGACACTATAAGCAGTCCTAGACTCTGTTATATTTCACACAAAGCCTGTTCAATGAGCTTATGGCACCGTGAACCTCTAATGGGGACCACCCGTGCCGCTTAGGTGATCAGAGCAACGTTTTACCAAATCCGGCTACGAAACACGAGGATCCATATATATTTCATTAGCCCAATAAAGCACGCGGACTTCTACATATAATCAACACCTCACCCCACTAGGATTCAAACCCACGATCTTATAATTGTGACCGGGGTATGTTACCTCTGGGCCACCAGGACAATAAAAGCAGTCCTAGACTCTACTATATTTCACACAAAGACTGTTCAACGACCTTATGGCGCCATGAACCTCTAATGGGGACCACCTGTGCCACTTAGGTGATCAGAGCAACGTTTTACCAAATCCGGCTTGGAAACACGAGGATCCATATATATTTCATTAGCCCAATAAATCACTCGGACTTCTACATATAATCAACACCTCACCCTACCAGGATTCAAACCCACGATCTTATAATTGTGACCGGGGTATGCTACCTCTGGGCCACCAGGACACTAAAAGCAGTCCTAGACTCTGCTATATTTCACAAAAATCCTGTTCAACGAGCTTATGGCGCAGTGAACCTCTAATGGGGACCACCCGTGACGCTTAGGTGATCAGAGCAACATTTTACCAAATGCGGCTTCAAAACACGAGGATCCATATATATTTCATTTGCTCTATAAAAAACGCGGACTTCTACATATAATCAACACCTCACCCCACCAGGATTCGAACCCACGATCTTCTAATTGTGACCGGGGAACGCTACCTCTGGGCCACCAGGACAATAAAAGCAGTCCTAGACTCTGCTATATTTCACAAAAAGCCTGTTCAACGAGCTTATGGCGCTGTGAACCTCTAATGGGGACCATCCGTGCCGCTTAGGTGATCAGAGCAACGTTTTACCAAATCCGGCTTGGAAACACGAGGATCCATATATATTTCATTAGCCCAATAAAGCACTCGGACTTCTACATATAATCAACACCTCACCCCACCAGGATTCAAACCCACAATCTTATAATTGTGACCGGGGTATGCTACCTCTGGGCCACCAGGACAATAAAAGCAGTCCTAGACTCTACTATATTTAACACAAAGCCTGTTCAACGAGCTTATGGTGCTGTGAACAACTATAGGGGACCACCCGTGCCGCTTAGGTGATCAGAGCAACGTTTTACCAAATGCGGTTTCGAAACACGAGGATCCATATATATTTCATTAGCCCAATAAAGCACGCGGACTTCTACATATAATCAACACCTCACCCCACCAGGATTCGAACCCACGATCTTATAATTGTGACCGCGGAATGCTACCTATGGGCCACGAGGACACTATAAGCAGTCCTAAACTCTGTTATATTTCACACAAAGCCTGTTCAATGAGCTTATGGCACCGTGAACCACTATAGGGGACCACCCGTGCCGCTTAGGTGATAAGAGCAACGTTTTACCAAATCCGGCTTCGAAACACGAGGATCAATATATATTTCAATAGCCCAATAAAGCACGCTTACTTCTACATATAATCAACACCTCACCCCACCAGGATTTGAACCCACGATCTTATAATTGTGACCGGGGAACGCTACCTCTGGGCAACCAGGACAATAAAAGCAGTCCTAGATTCTACTATATTTCACACAAAGCCTGTTCAACGACCTTATGGCGCCATGAACCTCTAATGGGGACCACCTGTGCCGCTTAGGTGATCGGAGCAACGTTTTACCAAATCCGGCTTCGAAACACGAGGATCAATATATATTTCAATAGCCCAATAAAGCACGCTTACTTCTACATATAATCAACACCTCACCCCACCAGGATTTGAACCCACGATCTTATAATTGTGACCGGGGAACGCTACCTCTGGGCCACTAGGACAATAAAAGCAGTCCTAGACTCTGCTATATTTCACACAAAGCCTGTTCAACGAGCTTATGGCGCCGTGAACCACTATAGGGAACCACCCGTGCCGCTTAGGTGATCAGAGCAACGTTTACCCAAATGGGGCTTCAAAACCCGAGGATCCATATATATTTCATTAGCCCAATAACGCACACAGACTTCTACATATAATCAACGCCTCACCCCACCAGGATTTGAAGCCACGATCTTATAATTGTGACCGGGGAACGCTACCTCTGGGCAACCAGGACAATAAAAGCAGTCCGAGACTCTGCTATATTTCACACAAAGCATGTTCAACGAGCTTATGGCGTCGTGAACCTCTAATGGGGACCACCCGTGCCACTTAGGTGATCAGAGCAACGTTTTACCAAATGCGGCTTCGATACAGGAGAATCCATATATATTTCATTAGCCCAATAAAGCACCCGGACTTCTACATATTATCAACACCTCACCCCACCAGGATTTAAACCCAAGATCTTATAATTGTGACCGGGGAACGCTACCTCTGGGCCACCAGGAAAAAAAAGCAGTCCTAGACTCTGCTATATTTCACACAAAGCCTGTTCAGCGAGCTTATGGCGCCGTGAACCTCTAATGGGGACCACCCGTGCCGCTAAGGTGACCAGAGCAACGTTTTACCAAATGCTGCTTCAAAACACGAGGGTCCATATATATTTCATTAGCCCAATAAAGCACGCGGACTTCTACATATAATTAACACCTCACCCCACTAAGATTCAAACCCACGATCTTATAATTGTGACCGGGGTATGCTACCTCTGGGCCACCAGGACACTAAAAGCCGTCCTAGACTGTGCTATATTTCACACAAATCCTTTTCAACGAGCTTATGGCGCAGTGAACCTCTAATGGGGACCACCCGTGCCGCTTATGTGATCAGAGCAACGTTTTACCAAATCCGGCTTGGAAACACGAGGATCCATATATATTTCATTAGCCCAATAAAGCACTCGGACTTCTATATATAATCAACACCTCCCCCCACCAGGATTCAAACCCACAATCTTATAATTGTGACCGGGGTATGCTACCTCTGGGCCACCAGGACAATAAAAGCAGTCCTAGACTCTACTATATTTCACACAAAGCCTGTTAAACGAGCTTATGGCGCTGTGAACCACTATAGGGGACCACCCGTGCCGCTTAGATGATCAGAGCAACGCTTTACCAAATGCGGTTTTGAAACACGAGGATCTATATATATTTCATTAGCCCAATAAAGCACTCGGACTTCTATATATAATCAACACCTCCCCCCACCAGGATTCAAACCCACAATCTTATAATTGTGACCGGGGTATGCTACCTCTGGGCCACCAGGACAATAAAAGCAGTCCTAGACTCTACTATATTTCACACAAAGCCTGTTCAACGAGCTTATGTCGCCGTGAACCTCTAATGGGGACCACCCGTGCCGCTTAGGTGATCAGAGCAACGTTTTACCAAATGCGGCTTCAAAACACGAGGGTCCATATATATTTCATTAGCCCAATAAAGCACGAGGACTTCTACATATAATCAACACCTAAACCCACCAGGATTTAAACCCACGATCTTATAATTGTGACCGGGGAACGCTACCTCTGGGCATCCAGGAAAATAAAAGCAGTCCTAGACTCTGCTATATTTCACACAAAGCCTGTTCAACGAGCTTATGTCGCCGTGAACCTCTAATGGGGACCACCCGTGCCGCTTAGGTGATCAGAGCAACGTTTTACCAAATGCGGCTTCAAAACACGAGGGTCCATATATATTTCATTAGCCCAATAAAGCAAGCGGACTTCTACATATAATCAACACCTAAACCCACCAGGATTCAAACCCACGATCTTATAATTGTGACCGGGGTATGCTACCTCTGGGCCACCAGGACAATAAAAGCAGTTCTAGACTCAACTATATTTCACACAAAGCCTGTTCAACGAGCTTATGGCTCCGTGAACCTCTAATGGGGACCACGCTTGCCGCTTAGGTGATGAGAGCAACGTTTTACCAAATGCGGCTTCAAAACACCAGGGTCCATATATATTTCATTAGCCCAATAAAGCACGCGGACTTCTACATATAATCAACACCTCACCCCACCAGGATTCAAACCCACGATCTTATAATTGTGACCGGGGTATGCTACCTCTGGGCCACCACGACAATAAAAGCAGTCCTAGACTCTACTATATTTCACACAAAGCCTGTTCAACGACCTTATGGCGCCATGAACCTCTAATGGGGACCACCTGTGCCGCTTAGGTGATCAGAGCAACGTTTTACCAAATCCGGCTTGGAAACACGAGGATCCATATATATTTCATTAGCCCAATAAAGCACTCGGACTTCTACATATAATCAACACCTCACCCCACCAGGATTCAGACCCACGATCTTATAATTGTGAAAGGGGAACGCTACCTTTGGGCCACCAGGAAAATAAAAGCAGTCCTAGACTCTGCTATATTTCACACAAAGACTGTTCAACGAGCTTATGTCGCCGTGAACCTCTAATGGGGACCACCCATGCCGGTTAGGTGATCAGAGCAACGTTTTACCAAATGCGGCTTCAAAACACGAGGGTCCATAGTTATTTCATTAGCCCAATAAAGCACGCGGACTTCTACATATAATCAACACCTCACCCCACCAGGATTCAAACCCACGATCTTATAATTGTGACCTGGGTATGCTACCTCTAGGCCACCAGGACAATAAAAGCAGTCCTAGACTCTACTATATTTCACACAAAGCCTGTTCAACGAGCTTATGTCGCCGTGAACCTCTAATGGGGACCTCCCGTGCCGCTTAGGTGATCAGAGCAACGTTTTACCAAATGCGGCTTCAAAACACGAGCGTCCATATATATTTCATTAGCCCAATAAAGCACGCGGACTTCTACATATAATCAACACCTAAACCCACCAGGATTCAAACCCACGATCTTATAATTGTGACCGGGGAACGCTACCTCTGGGCAACCAGGACAATAAAAGCAGTCCTAGACTCTGCTATATTTCACACAAGGCATGTTCAACGAGCTTATGGCGTCGTGAACCTCTAATGGGTACCACCCGTGCCACTTAGGTGATCAGAGCAACGTTTTACCAAATGCGGCTTCGAAACAGGAGAATCCATATATATTTCATTAGCCCAATAAAGCACCCGGACTTCTACATATTGTCAACACCTCACCCCACCAGGATTTAAACCCAAGATCTTATAATTGTGACAGGGGAACGCTACCTCTGGGCCACCAGGAAAAAAAAGCAGTCCTAGACTCTGCTATATTTCACACAAAGCCTGTTCAGCGAGCTTATGGCGCCGTGAACCTCTAATGGGGACCACCCGTGCCGCTTAGGTGACCAGAGCAACGTTTTACCAAATGCTGCTTCAAAACACGAGGGTCCATATATATTTCATTAGCCCAATAACGCACACAGACTTCTACATATAATCAACGCCTCACCCCACCAGGATTTGAAGCCACGATCTTATAATTGTGACCGGGGAACGCTACCTCTGGGCAACCAGGACAATAAAAGCAGTCCTAGACTCTGCTATATTTCACACAAAGCACGTTCAACGAGCTTATGGCGTCGTGAACCTCTAATGGGGACCACCCGTGCCACTTAGGTGATCAGAGCAACGTTTTACCAAATGCGGCTTCGAAACAGGAGAATCCATATATATTTCATTAGCCCAATAAAGCACCCGGACTTCTACATATTATCAACACCTCACCCCACCAGGATTTAAACCCAAGATCTTATAATTGTGACCGGGGAACGCTACCTCTGGGCCACCAGGAAAAAAAAGCAGTCCTAGACTCTGCTATATTTCACACAAAGCCTGTTCAGCGAGCTTATGGCGCCGTGAACCTCTAATGGGGACCACCCGTGCCGCTTAGGTGACCAGAGCAACGTTTTACCAAATGCTGCTTCAAAACACGAGGGTCCATATATATTTCATTAGCCCAATAAAGCACGCGGACTTCTACATATAATCAACACCTCACCCCACAAAGATTCAAACCCACGATCTTATAATTGTGACCGGGGTATGCTACCTCTGGGCCACCAGGACACTAAAAGCCGTCCTAGACTGTGCTATATTTCACACAAATCCTTTTCAACGAGCTTATGGCGCAGTGAACCTCTAATGGGGACCACCCGTGCCGCTTATGTGATCAGAGCAACGTTTTACCAAATCCGGCTTGGAAACACGAGGATCCATATATATTTCAAGAGCCCAATAAAGCACTCGGACTTCTATATATAATCAACACCTCCCCCCACCAGGATTCAAACCCACAATCTTATAATTGTGACCGGGGTATGCTACCTCTGGGCCACCAGGACAATAAAAGCAGTCCTAGACTCTACTATATTTCACACAAAGCCTGTTAAACGAGCTTATGGCGCTGTGAACCACTATAGGGGACCACCCGTGCCGCTTAGATGATCAGAGCAACGCTTTACCAAATGCGGTTTTGAAACACGAGGATCTATATATATTTCATTAGCCCAATAAAGCACTCGGACTTCTATATATAATCAACACCTCCCCCCACCAGGATTCAAACCCACAATCTTATAATTGTGACCGGGGTATGCTACCTCTGGGCCACCAGGACAATAAAAGCAGTCCTAGACTCTACTATATTTCACACAAAGCCTGTTCAACGAGCTTATGTCGCCGTGAACCTCTAATGGGGACCACCCGTGCCGCTTAGGTGATCAGAGCAACGTTTTACCAAATGCGGCTTCAAAACACGAGGGTCCATATATATTTCATTAGCCCAATAAAGCACGAGGACTTCTACATATAATCAACACCTAAACCCACCAGGATTTAAACCCACGATCTTATAATTGTGACCGGGGAACGCTACCTCTGGGCATCCAGGAAAATAAAAGCAGTCCTAGACTCTGCTATATTTCACACAAAGCCTGTTCAACGAGCTTATGTCGCCGTGAACCTCTAATGGGGACCACCCGTGCCGCTTAGGTGATCAGAGCAACGTTTTACCAAATGCGGCTTCAAAACACGAGGGTCCATATATATTTCATTAGCCCAATAAAGCAAGCGGACTTCTACATATAATCAACACCTAAACCCACCAGGATTCAAACCCACGATCTTATAATTGTGACCGGGGTATGCTACCTCTGGGCCACCAGGACAATAAAAGCAGTTCTAGACTCAACTATATTTCACACAAAGCCTGTTCAACGAGCTTATGGCTCCGTGAACCTCTAATGGGGACCACGCTTGCCGCTTAGGTGATGAGAGCAACGTTTTACCAAATGCGGCTTCAAAACACCAGGGTCCATATATATTTCATTAGCCCAATAAAGCACGCGGACTTCTACATATAATCAACACCTCACCCCACCAGGATTCAAACCCACGATCTTATAATTGTGACCGGGGTATGCTACCTCTGGGCCACCACGACAATAAAAGCAGTCCTAGACTCTACTATATTTCACACAAAGCCTGTTCAATGACCTTATGGCGCCATGAACCTCTAATGGGGACCACCTGTGCCGCTTAGGTGATCAGAGCAACGTTTTACCAAATCCGGCTTGGAAACACGAGGATCCATATATATTTCATTAGCCCAATAAAGCACTCGGACTTCTACATATAATCAACACCTCACCCCACCAGGATTCAGACCCACGATCTTATAATTGTGAAAGGGGAACGCTACCTCTGGGCCACCAGGAAAATAAAAGCAGTCCTAGACTCTGCTATATTTCACACAAAGACTGTTCAACGAGCTTATGTCGCCGTGAACCTCTAATGGGGACCACCCGTGCCGGTTAGGTGATCAGAGCAACGTTTTACCAAATGCGGCTTCAAAACACGAGGGTCCATATTTATTTCATTAGCCCAATAAAGCACGCGGACTTCTACATATAATCAACACCTCACCCCACCAGGATTCAAACCCACGATCTTATAATTGTGACCTGGGTATGCTACCTCTAGGCCACCAGGACAATAAAAGCAGTCCTAGACTCTACTATATTTCACACAAAGCCTGTTCAACGAGCTTATGTCGCCGTGAACCTCTAATGGGGACCTCCCGTGCCGCTTAGGTGATCAGAGCAACGTTTTACCAAATGCGGCTTCAAAACACGAGGGTCCATATATATTTCATTAGCCCAATAAAGCACGCGGACTTCTACATATAATCAACACCTAAACCCACCAGGATTTAAACCCACGATCTTATAATTGTGACCGGGGAACGCTACCTCTGGGCATCCAGGAAAATAAAAGCAGTCCTAGACTCTGCTATATTTCACACAAAGCCTGTTCAACGAGCTTATGTCGCCGTGAACCTCTAATGGGGACCACCCGTGCCGCTTAGGTGATCAGAGCAACGTTTTACCAAATGCGGCTTCAAAACACGAGGGTCCATATATATTTCATTAGCCCAATAAAGCAAGCGGACTTCTACATATAATCAACACCTAAACCCACCAGGATTCAAACCCACGATCTTATAATTGTGACCGGGGTATGCTACCTCTGGGCCACCAGGACAATAAAAGCAGTTCTAGACTCAACTATATTTCACACAAAGCCTGTTCAACGAGCTTATGGCTCCGTGAACCTATAATGGGGACCACGCTTGCCGCTTAGGTGATGAGAGCAACATTTTACCAAATGCGGCTTCAAAACACCAGGGTCCATATATATTTCATTAGCCCAATAAAGCACGCGGACTTCTACATATAATCAACACCTCACCCCACCAGGATTCAAACCCACGATCTTATAATTGTGACCGGGGTATGCTACCTCTGGGCCACCACGACAATAAAAGCAGTCCTAGACTCTACTATATTTCACACAAAGCCTGTTCAACGACCTTATGGCGCCATGAACCTCTATTGGGGACCACCTGTGCCGCTTAGGTGATCAGAGCAACGTTTTACCAAATCCGGCTTGGAAACACGAGGATCCATATATATTTCATTAGCCCAATAAAGCACTCGGACTTCTACATATAATCAACACCTCACCCCACCAGGATTCAGACCCACGATCTTATAATTGTGACCGGGGTATGCTACATCTGGGCCACCAGGACAATAAAAGCAGTCCTAGACTCTACTATATTTCACACAAAGCCTGTTCAACGACCTTATGGCGCCATGAACCTCTAATGGGGACCACTCGTGCCGCTTAGGTGATTAGAGTAACGTTTAACCAAATGCGGCTTCGAAACCCGAGGATTCATATATATATTTCATTAGCCCAATAAAGCACGCAGACTTCTGCATATAATCAACGCCTCACCCCACCAGGATTTAAACCCACGATCTTATAATTGTGAAAGGGGAACGCTACCTCTGGGCCACCAGGAAAACAAAAGCAGTCCTAGACTCTGCTATATTTCACACAAAGCCTGTTCAACGAGCTTATGTCGCCGTGAACCTCTAATGGGGACCACGCGTGCCGGTTAGGTGATCAGAGCAACGTTTTACCAAATGCGGTTTCAAAACACGAGGGTCCATATATATTTCATTAGCCCAATAAAGCACGCGGACTTCTACATATAATCAACACCTCACCCCACCAGGATTAAAACCCACGATCTTATAATTGTGACCGGGGAACGCTACCTCTGGGCATCCAGGAAAATAAAAGCAGTCCTAGACTCTGCTATATTTCACACAAAGCCTGTTCAACGAGCTTATGTCGCCATGAACCTCTAATGGGGACCACCCGTGCCGCTTAGGTGATCAGAGCAACGTTTTACCAAATCCGGCTTCGAAACACGTGGATCCATATATATTTCATTAGCCCAATAAAGCACGCGGACTTCTACATATATTCAACGCCTCACTCCACAAGGATTTGAAGCCGATCTTCTAATTGTGACCGGGGAACGCTACCTCTGGGCCACCAGGAAAATAAAAGCAGTCCTAGACTCTGCTATATTTCACACAAAGCCTGTTCAACGAGCTTATGGCTCCGTGAACCTCTAATGGTGACCACGCGTGCCGCTTAGGTGATGAGAGCAACGTTTTACCAAATGCGGCTTCAAAACACGAGGGTCCATATAGATTTAATTAGCCCAATAAAGCACGCGGACTTCTACATATAATCAACACCTCACCCCACCAGGATTCACACCCACGATCCTATAATTGTGACCGGGGTATGCTACCTCTGCGCCACCAGGACAATAAAAGCAGTCCTAGACTCTACTATATTTCACACAAAGCTTGTTCAACGACCTTATGGCGCCGTGAACCTCTTATGGGGACCACCCGTGCCGCTTAGGTGATCAGAGCAACGTTTTACCAAATCCGGCTTGGAAACACGAGGATCCATAAATATTTCATTAGCCCAATAAAGCACTCGGACTTCTACATATAATCAACACCTCACCCCACCAGGATTCAAACCCACGATCTTATAAATGTGACCGGGGAACGCTACCTCTGGGCCACCAGGACAATAAAAGCAGTCCTAGACTCTGCTATATTTCACACAAAGCCTGTTCAACGACCTTATGGCGCTGTGAACCACTATTGGGGACCACCCGTGCCAGTTAGGTGATCAGAGCATCGTTTTACCAAATGCGGCTTCGAAACACGAGGATCCATATATATTTCATTAGCCCAATAAAGCACGCGGACTTCTACATACATTCAACGCCTCACCCCACCAGGATTTGAAGCCGATCTTCTAATTGTGACCGGGGAACGCTACCTCTGGGCCACCAGGACAATAAAAGCAGTCCTAGACTCTGCTATATTTCACACAAAGTCAGTTCAACGAGCTTATGGCGCTGTGAACCTCTAATGGGGACCACCCGTGCCGCTTAGGTGATCAGAGCAACGTTTTACCAAATCCGGCTTCGATACACGAGGATCCATATATATTTCATTAGCCCAATAACGCACGCGGACTTCTACATATAATCAACACCTCACCCCACCAGGATTCAAACCCACGAACTTATAATTGTGACCGGGGTATGCTACCTCTGAGCCACCAGGACAATCAAAGCAGTCCTACACTCTACTATATTTCACACAAAGCCTGTTCAACGACCTTATGGCGCCGGGAACCTCTAATGGGGACCACCCGTGCCGCTTAGGTCATTAGAGCAACGTTTTACCAAATCCGGCTTCGAAACACGAGGATCCATATATATTTCATTAGCCCAATAACGCAAGTGGATTTCTACATATAATGAACATCTCACCCCACCAGGATTCAAACCCACGATCTTATAATTGTGACCGGGGTATGCTACCTCTGGGCCACCAGGACAATAAAAGCAGTCCTACACACTACTATATTTCACACAAAGCCTGTTCAACGACCTTATGGCGCCGGGAACCTCTAATGGGGACCACCCGTGCCGCTTAGGTGATAAGAGCAACGTTTTACCAAATCCGGCTTGGAAACACGAGGATCCATATATATTTCATTAGCCCAATAATGCATGAGGACTTCTACATATAATCAACACCTCACCCCACCAGGATTTGAACCCACGAGC
>NW_024732086.1:0-8127 GCF_018991925.1 Homarus americanus
TGTTATATATCCTCTTTTTGTTAGTTTTAATCCTAGCATCCTACCTTCAGTGTCGTATGGGTATAGTTCCTGGTCGACTATTACTGGACTTGTTTTAATCTTGGCTATTGGTATTATCTTGAATTTGTTCTTATTTGTCCTGATTTTCCATTTTTTCTCAAAATCATTTAGGTTTTTTATCGCTCTTACCGTGTAGAGTGCCATAAATTGAGTTGATTTTCCTGGGTATGATACTATTTGAGTAATATCATCAGCAAACATTACATATTCGCTAAAGGGGGTAGGTTGAGGTGTGTCTGAAGTATAAATTGTATATAGTGTTGGAGAAAGGCATCCTCCTTGAGGTACTCCATTCTCAAGATTAAACATAGTTCCCAAAAAGTTTCCAATTTGAATTTGTGCTCTCCTATCATCTAAATAGTTACACAATATTCTTAGCAAGTATTCGTTAAGTCCCAGTTTTAATATTTTATATTTCAAGCCGAAATGCCAAACTTTATCAAAAGCCTTAGAAACATCCCTTAAAATTATATTGATCTGGTTACCCTTGCTTTTTTCTATTGCAATTATTTCCGTTATTGTAGCTATTGCAGTTAGGGTATTTCTATTGGGCATAAATCCATGTTGTCTGTTGTTAGTTTTCCCATGTTGTGTTAAAAAGGCTATAAGTCTTGAATTTAATATTTTTCCAATAGTTTCCCGGTAATTTCTAATAAAGATATTGGTACCTTGGTTTAATATTTCCTTATTGTCCTTACCCTCTTTAGGAATAAATATCATTTTAGCATATTTTAGTTTGTCTGGAAAGTAACCCAGTTATTAAGCATGCGTTATAAATGTTTAATAGTGTATTTAAAATGTTTTCAAGAGTAGATTCATGATCATATTTCGTGTAATACCTGTAGGCCCAGGGGGCTTTTCCTTCATTTCCTCCAGACAATTGCATCATTTCTCCCCGCCGGTTATTATTTGATTATTAGGTAATAAGTTATAGTCTATATATTGCCTTGGGGTGATTCTATGTATTTGTCTTCCCATTTCTTCTTCTATCCTTTCTTCGTGTTCACTATCAAAATCTTCATTTCCTCATCTGATATTTTAAAAACTTTTACCCATTCCCTTTTGAATGCTGACTCTTGTTCATTTTCCTCGTGCAATGTTGTTCCATTTTGGTCTTTAATGTATGGTGTTTTTTGCTTGTTGTGCCCCATCATCTTGTTTATGGAAGTCCAAAATGTTTTTGTGTCTTTAGTCATGTCAGCCGCCATTATAATATCATTCCATTTTTATTGTTTGCTTCCTTACATGCGTCTCTTAATTTTATCTGTAGTGCTATCTGTGTCGTATATAGCCATCTGTTACTGCCGTGTCTTTCCATATACCTGTTTATTTCATTGTAATAGGTCTGGATTAATTTAACTTCTTCTGGTAGTCTGTTGTTGGGTAATGTTCTAAAGTGTGAAGTAGGAGTGTGTTTGGTTATAGATGTTTTTATTGCTGAGTGCAGTCTGTCCATTTCTGAGTCTATATCTTCTGTTGTTTTCCCTTGTAGGTTAATCGAGTGGTGATTACCTAAGTCGTCTTTGAAGCTGTCCCAGTCTGTTTACTCATTTTCAGTCTCTTTTTTATTGGTATCTGTATGGGGCTTGTTGACAGTGTTAGTATAATTGGCAGATGGTCACTGCCTGTAAGAGGTCCCTGTATTATATGGTAATTGAAAAAGGCTTTGTTGTTGGTAAAAATTTTGTCTGGTGTCGATTGTGTATTGTGATTTCTCCAGGTTGGAAAGTTAGGACCTAGATGATTGATTTTCCCTAGATTTATTAATTGATTAAAGGGCATTTTCCCTGACGTTATTATTTGTATTGTCAAAAAAATCCTATGTCTGGCGTTAAGTCTCTAAGATGTACATCGGATGATATTGTTAGCCAATTTTAATAGGTCTTCTATAGGTAAAATGAGGTCGTCTCAGTGGGGAGATAAGTAGTATAATAATTACGTCTCCTTGAGTTGTATTTATTTTTATTGCTAGAAATTTCATCACCAAGTCATCAATTAGTTTAAATTTTAAGTTTCTTTTTAACCGCTATCGCTACTCCGTCATTTTTCTCGCCCGATTTATTTCTTTGTTTTACATAATAGTTAAAGAGTTTTATGTTGTTGTTTTCTGTCTCACCGTGACTGTTTATTAGTATAATGTCAGGGTCAATTTCGCGATATATATTACTTAGGTTAATTCTCTCGGTCTTCCAGTTTCTTACGTTGTGTTGTATTATTCTTAAAGTTCTTACTGTTTGTCTATTGTCCATTATTTCTTATACTTGGATTGTGGCAGTTGGAGTGGAGACCTATCTGTCCTGTTCCGCTTCTGACTCTTCTATGCTGACGGGTCTACTATTTTGAGTCTTTGGCCGTAATCTTTGGTTTGTCCGTAGTAATTGGTGACCGAACCTGTAATCTTCACTTAGGGATTTTTTCTTGATATGTCCTTGTATATCCCTCCTTCTGATTTTTTTACTAATGACATCCCTCCTGTTGGTCTCGATGTTGGGATTCCATGTTTTTGTTGTAGTGATAACTTTTAATCCAATTTCTTCCAGCAGATTCAGGTTGTATATTGTGATCCAGTTTCCATCTTATCTTCTCTCCTCCTACTCCTTTGTCTTAGTCTGTCCTTTTTGTTATTTCTATCTTCTCTTTGTCACTTCTAGTCATTTGTGGGATCTCTATCGGTCGCTTGTGTTCCTTATTGTATCAGCTGTTTATCCTTGCTCAAACCTTTGTTCGTCTTGATGTAGTCTTTCTCTCAGTTCGCTTGCATATGTTTGTCTGGAAATAGTTTTTCGGATTGTGGATTCTCTGGAAATATCATCTCTGGTAGGCTATTCAATTTAAACATTTTCCTTAATTCCTCATTGTATGATCCGGGCGCAATGATATTGTGCAAATGTGCATGGATCATACTAATCATTACCTTATCATGTATTGGCTCAATTAGGTTTAATATGGTGGATTCTGGTCTGTGAGCCTCTTGGACCGCTCTCTTGGCTATTTCGACGTATGTCGTATCCTTCTTGTCTTGTTCCTTTTCCTTGTTTCTTGTTCCTTGTACTTTATCATGTGTTTTTTTATTGGGCATGCCATTGCTAACGTCCTATGTCCTATGTATGCATTCCCGTTTCTCTTACAGTTGAGACAGCCAACATGTGTATTCTTACATTCAGTGTAGGTATGGTCGTCGCCTGCACAATCTGAGCAGTACTTTTTTTCTTTTTCCGGACAGTCTCTCGTTGTGTGTTCTTCATATTTGTAGCAGGAGAAGCAAGTTTGCAGACTGATGAATGTCTCCTTCTTTATTTGATGTGGTGTGACTGACATGTTGAATATTAGAAAGCCCTGTTGTAAAACTTTCTCAGCCATTGACACTTCTTCAAAAGTAATCTTAAAAACATGAGTATAGTCCTTTATCTTAATGGCTTCTTCAATCTTCATCCACCTATTTTGGCGTTCCAGTTCATCTTTCAGGTCTTCCGATGTCTTCCTCCCGATCTCTTGGTCGACTTGACGAACGAAAACTGATCTTTTTGCTTTTTGTTCTGGTGGCATGACAACAATAAGGCCTTCATTGTAAAATATATCTCTTGCTTCTTTTGAAAGGATTTTATCTGAATCAAAGTCATCTTTACAGATTGCTGAAACCTTCATTGGTGCTGAATATTCTAGTTAGTGGGACTTGCAGTTTGTTGTAAGTGATTTCCTGCCACTTTTCCTTCCAATAGAGTGTCCCTTATCTCTATGTTTATTCTAATGCTAGTTGTCATCTTCTTGATTACATCTAATCCTACCTATAACAGGGCTCCTGCCTGGGAGCAGTGACCCCGCCCCCCTCTTGGACGGGCGTCAGATGTGGGGTTCTGCACCAGGTTACCTGTGACTATAGTGGCATATCTAAAAGTTGCCACCTACCGGTGACCCCCGGACAAGGGGTGCCCTGCACTATCACAGGTTCCCTTGCCGGATCGACCGTATCGCTAAGTCCCGCCTCCCGTTCAAGGAACGGAGTGCATGAGGGGGATGAAAAAAGGAAAGAAGAGGACTTAGAGAGTAGAAACAGCCTACCTACCACGCCACGTTCGGTCAGCCAATCAGAGCACCACAGTAAACGTGCATGTATCACGCCACCGTGGGCTTTTACTGATTAGCCAATCAGGACGTAGACGCACGGGTAGTGATCAAAATTTAGGTGGAGCCAAATATTTGTTTTTCCAAAAGTTAAGAATTTCGGCGTACAATCTGTGATGTAAGTAATTACACCGTCACTATGTTGAGTAAGTACAATCACTAGGATGGAGTGTCTTATCACAACAAAGTTGCAGACTCAAACATGCAGCAAAAGAATCAGGTCTTCGCAGCTCCGTGTCCAGCAGTCTCGAGAGGTAGGTCACCACGAGGTCAGGTCTTATATAGCAGAGGTAGGCGTGGCTTAATAGTTGACCTTCGTCATGTAAGGCGGCGCTGGTTGACCTAGACCACGAGGCATACACTGGGGAATTCGCGGGGTCGGCTACTCAGCGACAAACAGCGTTTGTAGGGGAGGAATCCACTACAATAGAGCCTTGTTGCACCAATTTACAGTAGAAGCATTAATTTAATTGCCTCAGCTTTGGAATTGCTTTCTCGGCCTTTTGGCAAAATCAAAATGTAGTATATATTCTTATTTCTCTCTTTTGCTACTTCCAAACTTAATACTAGTTGCGGGACCTGCTTCTCGGCCTTTTGGCTAAGCTGTGTGCAGGATGTTATCTTGTACTGAATTCCCGGGCAGGCAATCACGAATGTATCGTCAACAGGCTGATGAGGGAGAAGCAAAGGGTTTCCCATTTTCGATTCCAGTGTGATGTGCAATACTGCCTTAACAAAGAGAGGCTTGATCAACCACAAAGTAGTCCGACAGTGGAGGAGGAGGAGAGACAATCAACGTCAGGTGGAGCAGGGACAGCGGAACCAACAGGATGCCTTTTGGTTAAGATCAAAGTGTAGTATCTGTTCTTATCAGCTTAACGGGGAGTACATAATCAGTGTTCTTTTTACATAGAAGAAAGAACACAGATTTGGACTTTCTAAGAGGTGAAAGTATGAGAGTTGACTATACTATATTTTAGGAGGCGGGCATGGAACCCGGTATTTCTCCATTGCTGTGGTTATTACTAAGGTCATGCAGTGAGAGGAAGTATACCCGGGGTACCCTGCAAGCCCCAAAATCTGGTCCCGGAACCGGAAAGGTAAACCGGGACCCCACGTGGGTGCTTCATTGTACCATGCTTTGGGATCTTGTATTTGCCCGCATCCTCGCAGACCGTCCTTAGCGGAGCTGGCATAGTCGACGAAGAATGTCTCTAATTTCAAAACATCAACTATCTGCGGCATCCCAACGTGTCGCTGGAAGGGTTCCTTGAACTTCCAGTATTCACCACAAGTTCCTCCGCTGAACTTCGGCGTCGGCCTTTGGGAGAACCTCATATTTTCTAACAGTTCTCTCACCCAGCCCTCGGACCTCGGCGGGTCGTCCTTTTGGTCCTTCATCAACGTTAGTGGTTTCGGTGAGCGAGCTTGATGCTCGGAAGTACTTCTGCGCTCCCCCCTGGTGAAATGTTCCCGGCTCCGCGGTTAAGGTGAGCACCGGGAGTCCTCTTGGAGTATATAGCGTTTCTTCGTCAGTTTCGGTTTGAGGAAGGTCGTGTCTCTGGTAGTGATAACACCTTTCCGCGATCTTCTGTTGTTGTTGAGCAAACGGCCCACTTCTCTCCATATCATTATCATCATCTGCGCAGTGTTTCCATTTTCGTGTTATGATCATGTAAATAGAAGTTTTGGTGCTATTTCATAAAATCCATCTGGGGCTAAGAGGGGGGTCAACCATTACCGAAATGAATTGTAAGCCTGTATGGGGATTTTACTGAATAAATATCATTATTTTAACGTAATATAAAACAGTACTCCCGTTCAAATCAGTGAAATTATCCTTTTTTTTTTATAGTTTTTGGGCACTATACGATTGACCAAAATTAATAAGCAAGCAAGACGAATAAGAATGATGTATAATGCTGTAATTACTTCAATCCATAATTCCTCCCAACTTCACCCACCGGGGACCGGTGGTAGAAGCTGTACCGTTAAGCGGGTTCGATTCCCGGGCCGGTGGAAGTTGTTTGGACTTACTTCCTAGCCCCCATTAGTCCCTGTTCACCTAGCAGTAAAGTAGGTACCTGTTGTAAGTCGAAAGTTGTGAATTCGTATTCAGGGAGTTGTTGGAGCTTCCAATAACTTGATGACATAAACCACTGACTCTTCAGGCTTCTACGCCCTTGACTCTTCAGGCTTGTACGCCCTTAACTCATGAGACATAAAGGCAAGCATGAACTTAGCATGCTTCCTTGTTGGGCACTATAAAGGCTTCTGCACTTCACCTTACACAAGGATGTAGGGGGGGTGCCCAATAAAAAAAAAAAAAAACTTCACCCACCGCGCCAAAGACAAATAAACTAAGGAAAAAATAACAAAGTGAATATAAAAACAAGGTCTGTGTATTAAAAAAAATATTAGAAATAATTCTTAAGCATAATATGTAGAAAGTATATTTCAATCCAAAGTTTCTCAAGTTCAATCTTTTACTTAAAATACTGTACTTGCAAGTGGGTTATGGGAATAAGATTAGTAATTTGCCTAAAATAAGCACCTTGCATGTATATTGTGACGGTTCAGTTGTGTCGAGTGGCAGGGCAGGGTCTGGGATCCTTATAAGACAGTACACAGAACAAGGTACTGATGGCACGAAAATTGGACAACGGCCAAGCAATTTTAGATCATCAACACAAGCCGAGTTATATGCATTGTTAGTAGGATTAAAAAATGTTGTAAAGAGGAATAAAGATGTATATTTTTTTGTTGTTAGTAGGGCAGCTTTGGATTCTTTGAGCAGCGGGAGTTCAGTCTTTGAACACATTACTGGTTCATGTAGAAATTTGTTAATACAATAAGGAAAAAAGGCCATAGTTTTCTATTTGTGTGGGCCCCTTCACATGTGGGGATTGGTCTTAATGAAGCAGTAGATATAATAGCAAAAAGAGTCACGGAAAAGGCCGAGATCGACATAATATATATTAAAACTTTCAAAAAATTATGAGCAAATTGCAGAAAATACAGCCAATAGAAGATAATTTAAAAAGGAACGAAATATATGAGAAAAGTGAAACATTGAAATATTACTATCATGTTCATATGAACACAAATTTTACAAATCGGACAGATAGGAGCAGGTGGAAAGATTTGGTGTGTATGAGGTTAAGATTAGGGCATAAATATTACTGGGAACGTGGAGCCGAGAGAAGTGAACAGTATAAAGAATGTTGAGTTTGTAGAACATCCAGATCCCATACCCTGCCACATGGGATGCCCATTTCTTAATGTATATAGAAATGTCCAGATAAATAATGTCTCCATGCAAATAGAATGGATGCTTAAAAATAGGAAAGTAGATGAAATATTCAAGAAATATAGAAATTTTGCATCTAAAATATAACTATGTAATATACAAGATATATCTGTATTAGGGATTTATGCGAGTCCTGAGAGGGACATTCCTGGACTGGGGTGGGGATGACTTAAGTCACTTCATCCCTTTGAGATGTATTTTTTTTATCTCAATAAACGTATTAGTCAACTACGTGAAAATGAGACTACGAACTCATTTTACTTTCCTAAGATCCCTTTTTCAAACTTTGCTGTGACTGAGCTATCGAAGACCAGAATTAAATTGATTTCAAGGTTCAGGATGGCAGTACCTGGTGAACGGAGCGTTAGACAAGTAGTATTAGGTTACACCCGTTAGATTTTCAGAGATACTTGGCTTGAAAGTCACCTTCAGGATAATTAATTAATTTCTTAATTAACATCCTTATAACAATTTCACCATGCACATCTGATTCTGTGATGTTAATATATGAAAAGGGGGTGACTTCAGCCACAGTTAACAATTACTGGCATCTCTAGGGATGACGTCAATGATACCTCATTTTTAAAGTACATTCTACCCTGACTTGTATTGACAATTTCACTAACAGTAAATAC
>NW_024732087.1:0-16518 GCF_018991925.1 Homarus americanus
ATCGGTATTAGCTTCGTTCGGTTACGTATTGCTCAATTATTACCCACAGCTGTAACCACCACAGTGTACCACAGCTGTCACCACTACAGTTTACCACAGCTTTCTCCACTGCAGTGTACCTGCATAACCGCCATAGTGTACCACCTGTCACCGCCACAGTGTACCACAGCTGTCACCGCCACTGTACCACAACTTTCCACCACAGCATGCCACCTGTCACCTGCAGTGTGCCACAGCTGTCACCACCACAGTGTACCACACCTGTCACCGCCACAGTGTACCACACCTGTCACCGCCACAGTGTACCACACCTGTCACCGCCACAGTGTACCACAGCTGTCACCACCACAGTGTACCACACCTGTCACGCCACAGTGTACCACACCTGTCACCGCCACAGTGTACCACCTGTCACCGCCACAGTGTACCACAGCTGTCACCACCACTGTACCACCTTTCTCCACCACAGTGTGCCACACCTGTCACCGCCACAGTGTACCACAGCTGTAACCGCCAGTGTGCCACAGCTGTCACCACCACAGGGTAACACTGCTGTCACCGCCACAGTGTAACACAGCTATCACCACCACAGTGTACCACAGCTGTCACCGCCACAGTGTGCCACAGCTGTCCCACCACAGTGTACCACAGCTGTCTACACCAGTGTGCCACAGCTGTCTACACAGTGTACCACGCTGTCACCACCACAGGGTAACACTGCTGTCACCGCCACAGTGTAACACAGCTATCACCACCACAGTGTACCACAGCTGTCACTGCCACAGTGTAACACAGCTATCACCACCACATGTACCACAGCTGTCAGCCAGTGTACCAGGCTGTCACCGCCACAGTGTACCACAGCTTGTCACCGCCACAGTGTACCACAGTGTTCCCACCACCGCTGGGGTAATGTACTACCACCATCACTGTCACTACAAACACAATCACGACTATTAGTCCACTGTTGCCACATCACCTGCATACCTCCCTCCCCTCTCTCATGGTCCTCCTCCTCCCAGGTAAAACACTGGCGGGGTTCACCACTTGTGGGCCGCCTCACAATTACAGGTGTGGCCGACCCATCACCAGTGGTATATTGGGCTCCGGTTAGTTGGTTCTCTGGCAGTGGTGGTTGATGGTAGTAGTGTTAGTGGTGGTGGTGATAGTGATAGTGGGTGGTAGTGTGGCTGATGAGTGTGGTGATAATGATGGTGATAGTTATACTGGTAGTGGTAATGGTGATATTGATGATGGTGATCCTACTCATTTTAAATACAGTATACTTGTACCTGAACCTTTGTTAATGTAAAACCAACTTAACCTCATCTTATTTTATGCTTAGCTAATTCATGGTATAATTAGCGACTTGTCTTATGAGTTTTGTTATTATTATTATTATTATTATTATTATTATTATTATTATTATTATTGTTTTTGTTGTTGTTAGCAATAGTAGGTTTTATAATTTCTTTGTAGCATCAGCTTAGCACCCCACCCCTCCCCAGCCCAGCCTCCTTCCACCCCTACCTCCAACACCCTCCCCTTAACCCCCGCCCTTAACCCCCTCGCTCTTAGTTCGTTTTATTCACTCAGTGCTCATCTTTATCCCAGACGTCTCAGCATCACGCAAGACCAACACAGCATCTTGTAGCCATCTGACCTTCCTGCATCCCTCCTCCCCTCTCCTCCTCCTCTCCCTTCCTCCATCCTTCTTCAACAACCTTCTCTCTCCCTCCTCCGTCGTTCTTCTTCTTATCTCCTTTCCTCACACCTCTCCTCTTCCCACTCTCACCCTTCTTTCTCCCTTCTCTAGCCTTCCCTCTCCTCTTCCTTCCCTCACCCTCTTCATGTCTTCTCCACACTCCCTCCTTCCCCTCTCTCTTTCGTCTGCTCCTCCTCCTCCTCCTGTGTATTTATGAACGCTGCCTCTTTCGCCTTGATCGATGTGGTATTCTGTGAACGCCGCAATTTCACAAGGTCACTTTCAATAAACCCCGACTGCCTTATCTCTCCCTGGTGCTCTGTGAACGTGTGTGTGAACGTCGCAGTTTTAATTTGTGTCTGTGAACGCTTCTACCTTCTGTCGTTGGTCTCCGTGAATTTGTGTGAACGCGCTGTAGTTTTACCTGTTGAGGTGTGGGTAGACGCCCTCTGCATTCCTTCTGATGGTTTCTGAACGCCGCCTCACCTTCCTGTCCTCTGGGTCTTAAAAGCCTCCTAATTTACCTCCAACACTGCACGTTAATCTCCCGACAATCCTCCCTCGTTCCTCCAACATTGCACGACCCTCCCTCCAACACTGCACGTCACCTCCCCCTCCAACACTGCACGTCACCCTCCCTCCTCCAACACTGCACGTTACCCTCCCCCCTCCAACACTGCACGTCACCCCTCCCTCCAACACTGCACGTCACCCCTCTCCCTCCCCTCGTCTTCCCTCGTTAAACCACCTACAACTTCCTGAATCGACCAGACGAACATAATACCCACGCTAATCCGACAGTTAATACCCCAACAAGGTGGTCGGCTGGACAGGTGAGCCAGAACTGGGCTTAAACCTCCAACCAACCTGGGCTAACAACCTAACTTAACTTAACCTAACCTCTCTCTCTCTCTCTCTCTCTCTCTCTCTCTCTCTCTCTCTCTCTCTCTCTCTCTCTCTCTCTCTCTCTTGCTTTGAGTTTATATTAAGTATTAATTACTATGATGCTGTCGACCTTACGAAGTGGTGTTTGTAGGGGTGAGTGAGATCCTTGTCTTGCCCCGATTGACGTCATGTTGGTGCTGTGATAGATGTATTGCAGGGGTGTTGGTGGTTGTGGTTGACAGTGGTGGTAGTTGGTTGGTGGTGGAAGTAGTTGTGGTTGGTGGTGGTAATTGAGGTTATATCTGTAAGAGGGGCAGTAGTGATGATCATACTGGTAGTAGTTATAGTAGAAGTAGTAATTATTGTTGTGGTAGTACTTACTACTAGTAATAGTAGTAATAGTAGTGAATAGTTACATCAGCAGAAGTAATAGTAATCAACAGCTGCAGAAGTAGTTTGCAATTGTAACAAATAGTCACATTATTATCATTAATGGCAATAGTAGTGAGTAGCGGCAGCAGCAATGGTATTAATAGCAGTACCACTCATCGGGTGGAGGTCATTTGAGACGTAACAACCTCACTGTGCTGTAAGATAAACTAAACGCCCCACTCAGATGACCTTTACCCGTCCTTCCCGCATCACGAGCCACCGTAACCCGACCGTCTCACTGTCAACACCGAGTAGCGCCCCACCTTCATGTCTTATCACGCCGCCCGTCCCCCCTCGCCGTCCCCGACAAATACCCGCTATGTTACAAGTGTATATATGTGACACCAACTGCCTCATTCAACCTGTTACAATGTGTATATGTGATGCTATGTTTGTTCTGCCTTGTCTCTCTCTCTCTCTCTCTCTCTCTTCTCTCTCTCTCTCATTTGCTATACATTAACACAAAATAAGTTTCTGTATCTCATTTGTAACAGACAGACAGACAGACAGACAGACAGATGCATTACCCTTCAATTAAACAGCTCAAAACATAATAAAGTCTGTAACACACAGAACCAACACCACGTAACCTCTAAGCAACACAACAACCCCAACTCTCAACACACTTATCTCAGTACCTTAATAATTGGACGCAACACAACGACAACTCTACACAAACAACACAAATATTCTCGTCTTATTACCATATATGAACACAACACAACACAACACACAAGACAACTCTGACTCAAGTAACAACACAAACACTAACACATTCTTCTTTTTGTACACACACACACACACACACACACACACACACACACACACACACACACACACACGCGACAACTGTACACCACTGAGTCACAGTGGAGATAATAACACATCAAGGTCGCAGTGCCACATGGGGAGGCACTCAATGGAACAGGCGACCCCGACGTTTCACTTTTGGCCCTCTGCATACACAGAGTGGCTCTGTGTGTGTGTGTGTGTGTGTGTGTAGCGCCTCGTCTTGAAGATATGATCGTAGCACCAATGCGTTTTGCCTCGCTTCCTCCTCCTTTTCCTCCCCCTCCTTCTCCTCCTCCTTCTTGTCCTTTCAGTTCTAGGTCAGATGTATTGATTTTCTGCTCTACATATTCTCCTCTTGATAACTGACCCATTACACTCCCTCTTCTTCTCCTCCTCCTCCTGATACTTACCCATTACACTCCCTCTTCTTCCTCCTCCTCCTCCTCTTGATAGCTGACCCATTACACTCCCTCTTCTTCCTCCTCCTCTTTCCCCTCTTCTTCCTCCTCCTCCTCCTGATAGTTGACCCATTACACCTCCCTCTTCTTCCTCCTCCTCTTTCTCCTCTTCTTCCTCCTCCTCCTCCTCCTGGTAGTTGACCCATTACACTCCTCCTTCCTCCTCCTCTTTCCCCTCTTCTTCTCCTCCTCTCCTGATAGTTGACCCATTACCTCCCTCTTCTTCCTCCTCCTCTTTCCCCTCTTCTTCCTCCTCCTCCTCCTCCTGATAGTTGACCCATTACCTCCCTCTTCTTCCTCCTCCTCTTTCCCTCTTCTTCCTCCTCCTCCTCCTCCTGATAGTTGACCCATTACACTCCTCTTCATCCTCCTCCTCTTTCCCCTCTTCTTCCTCCTCCTCCTCCTCCTGATAGTTGACCCATTACACTCCCTCTTCTCCCTCTCCTCTTTCCCCTCTTCTTCCTCCTCCTCCTCCTCCTGATAGTTGACCCATTACACTGTTCCTCTTGGCTGGAACTCTAGAGTGTCTCCACAGTTTCTTCATTTGTTGATCTTGTCTTCGTAAACATCTTCTTCTTTATTATTATTATTATTATTATTATTATTATTACTGCGTGTGGGTGTACTCTGGAAGGAACACACAGTCACACACACACACACACACACACACACACACACACACACACACACACACACACACACACACACACACACACACACACGAAACAAGCATAAGTATAGAGCAACACAGATAATATGGTTGATAAAATTACGTAATTATTAGTTGTAGGAAGATTCTCCTCACCCTCCCCTCCTCCTCTCACCCATGCCTTCTGCCTCTCCCCACGCCTCTTACCTCTTACCCACGCCTCATACCTCCTCACCCCGCCTCTTACCTCCTCACCCTCACCTCACCCCACCCACGCCTCATACCTCCTCACCCCGTCTCTTACCTCCTCACCCTTACCTCTTACCCCGCCTCATACCTCCTCACCCACGTCTCTTACCTCCTCACACCTTACCTCTTACCCCGCCTCATACCTCCTCACCCACGTCTCTTACCTCCTCACCCTCTACCTCTTACCCCACGCCTCATACCTCCTCACCCACGTCTCTTACCTCCTCACCCCGCCTCATTTTTCTCACCCCACGCCTCATACTCCTCACCCCTACTCCCATACTCCTCGCCCCCACCTCACATGCCTCTCCCCATCCTTACTCCTCCTCCTACTATAACTACTACTACCACCTGCTCCTCCAGACGTCTTGTTTTTCGTCGTAGTGTATACGTGTTAAGCAGGACCTTGAAGTTGACCTTCCTGGTGACGGACGACTCTTGCCTTAACCGAGAACTTACAGTGGGTTGGTGGGTGGCTGGGAGGATGCGTGGGTGGCTGATGGGTGTGTGTGTGTTGGTGGATGGGGCTATGGGTGGGAGGGTGTGTGTAGTGGCTGGGGGCTATGCATGGATGGGTGTGGGTGGGTGACTGGGGTATGGGTGGGAGCATGGATGGGTGTGTGTGTGGATGGGACTATGGGTGCGAGGTGTTTGGGTGGATAGGTTGTGTTGGGGAGGGGGTGTGGATGTGTGGGAGAGATGGATGGAGGTTTTGGGTGAGTAGGTAATGGGTGGGTGATCCATAAAGATACAGGGTTGGTTGGGTGGCGGATCACCTTAGGGCATTGATAGGTACAGCACAGGTCTTCCCGAGGTTGTTCCAGGGAGGACCCCAGCCGTGTCTGTTGACCATTACCCCTGTGATGGATCAGTTGACCTTCCTTCCTCCTCCTCCTCCCTCTTCTCTCTTCTCCTCTTCCCTCCTCCTCTCTCTCTTCCCCTTTTCCCCCCCTCTTCCCTCCTCCTCTTCTTCCTCCCCCTTCCTGTTCTCCCCTTTGTTCTTCCTCTTCCCCTCTTATATGTAGCCAATAGTAGTGGTCGACCTGCGTAACGTGTTGTGCTTCCGTGGACAGGGTGTGTGTGTGTGTGTGTGTGTGTGTGTGTGTGTGTGTGTGTGTGTGTGTGTGTGTGTGTGTGTGTGTGTGTTTCCTCGATACCTGTCTTGAGCACCTGTTGTTCTCACGCCACAAGACAAATGAGTGACCTAACGAGGCCACCCACAACCCACGCTTCCTCCCTCCGGGTTCTCAGGTTTCTACGAGATTTTTGTCCCATAATTCTAGAAGTGAGAATGTATCTAACTGCCTCACCCAAGTTACTATAAAATGATTCTCAAAGGTTTCTATGTTAACTGGTGATAAGACTATTTGTAAATGGCTCACCTAAGTTACGACACTACGGTAAATTCTCAAGGTTCCTACAGTACATTGAATTCTCAGCTAACTGGAGAATTGAAAATATTATCTAACTGATCCATTTCATTCTGGAATCATCAGAAACAAATTCGAATCATGTTTACGTCTGGTTTCGGGGAGGCTCTGTTCTGACCTGGTTCTCTTGCCAGGGTCAATTAGGCAACGACTACTAGCTGTGAATGTGTACGTTTGCGTCTGTTTCTGTTTATCTGTATCTGGCATAAAGCGACCTCTCTCTCTCTCTCTCTCTCTCTCTCTCTCTCTCAGTGCCTCAATAGTTGTTGTACGAGGAAGTAAGAAAAGAAATAAAGATAATTACTATATATTTATCTTTTGATGAGTAATGTGGGTGTGTGTGTGTGTGTGTGTGTGTGTGTGTGTTATCGTCAGAGAAGGTCTTGTTCCTTTCCCCACACCAAGGAGTTCCGACAAACGCCTTATATTATGTGTTTATAATAGTTACCCCTCATATCTCAGTCCTTCCCTTAGACTTTGTTTTTCTTCATTCCGGTTCTTTCTTTCCATCTTCCGTTAAGTTTCTTATTTCTGGTTTAATTCCTCTTAATTCCTTCTCTCATGCCTCATCTATAGTTTAAGTACTCCTATTCCTGTTTCCTTCCCCGTTTTTTTTTTCATTCCTTGTTCATTCATTCTCTTTCTGTTCCTGGTTCATTTATCTTGTCTTCTTAGTTATCATTTCTTCTCCGATCTTCCTCTCTTTTTCTTTTCCTTCTCTCTCCTTCCTTCTCCCACACCCCCTCCTTCATTTATGCCTCAGTCCTTCTTCCTCATTCCTTAATTCTTTCCTTTCTTTACTCTTTCACATCTCTCTCCACTCCTTTATTCCCTCAGATATCTCTCCTTTTCCTCCCTTCACTACCTCTTTCCCTCTTCTTCACTCCTTCCTTCTCTCTTTCCTCCTTTCCTCTTCCCTACTCTATCACTCCCACCTTCATTCCCTTTTCTTTTCCTTCCCACCCCCATCCCCTTTCCTTCTCCCATCATCCTTCCTCCCTTCTTCCCTCTCCTTCACACCCTCCTTCCCTTTTCTCTCATTCCCATCCCCAAGCGTCCTCTTTCCTTTTCCATTTCCCCACTCCTTCCATCTCCTCCCTGTCCTCCCTCCTTCCTCTCTCCCCTCATCATCATCATCACCAGCTCGTGTCTCGTTACTAGAGCCCACGTTTATTCTCGTTGCTCAATTAGCGTTCTGTTCCTCCATGTTCTTGCGTTTTCCACTTATTTATCACGTTTTCATATTTTTTGCTCGTGTTCCGTCGCTCATGTTTATTCGCTTATGGGCTGATCCTGGGGCTCGTTAGCTCTTCCTGCATATATTATTTTTACGTTGTATCTTAATATTAGGCTCGTTGTGTTGTTGTTATTATTATTATTATTATTATTATTATTATTATTATTATTATTATTATTATTTTATTATTTTATTATTAGTGTTATTATAATTTTTCATGTCTTTTTGCTTCAATTTACATATTTTTACATATTCATTAACCAGTTGTTTTAAAGATCATAATTCATCCGTCTATTGACTTATTTCTAAGCTTACGTCGGCAGCTTGAGTTATATCCCCGGCGTTTATCACAATTTTCTATGTAAATTTTGCCTTTATATATTGTTGTAGTGTTGTTTTGTTGTTCTGGTTGTGTGATTTATACGACAGACATTTGCCTTCGTTTATGATCTGCGTCGGTGTGTTTTAAAGGTGTTAATTTTGATTTGCTCACCTCACCAGTACTTGCCGCAATTCATGTTTTATTTAAATATATATTATTTTTGAGAGAATTTGTTGGTACATAAATTTATTCATTTTGTATTTGTGTTTTATATTATTTGTTGAGAATTGTTGTGTCCATAAATTACTATATTTCTTGTTTTATTAGACAGAAATATTGCCGTCTTGTTGAAATTCAGGCTCGAGAAAATGCATAAGCCGTTGACTTCTTGGGACGCTTCTTGTAATATTTTATTTGGCTAATGACAGACGATTTTATTGAGCTTAGAGAGGAACCCGCACACATGGAGCTAATAAACTACCTCCCTAAAGACCTTAGTTGTTGAAACACCTAAATGTATTAAACATCTCTTGTTAGTTTATTTAAAAGTTTAATGAGAAAGAGAGTGACATTAATGTTGATAATGATGATAAAATATATGATAATAATTAAGCAGTGATAATAATACTTAGTGTGGTGATTAAAAACAACAATACATGATGATGATGATGATGATGATGATGATGATGATAATTACTTTGAAATCCATCATTTAAATGTATTTCTTGTGTAGACTAGTCCTTATATTTCTGGTTTTAGGAATTCGTGCTGAACAGTGATATATGCTGGGTAAACGTCACAGGTGCTGCCCTCACACACACACACGTAACCGTATCATAACAGGTGCAGGCCATCCACATAGGGTGTCAGTTTATGCGTTAGTGTGTTTGCAGTTTCTAAATCATCCATTTATAATGTTCTCAAATAGAAACGTCCCACGTGGTGTGTCCATTGATGCAGCTTGCCACATAGTGTGTTTGTGGCACCTCCTCCTCCTCCTCCTTCTCCTTCTCTCCACAGTGTACCTCCAGACAGAAGACAGCTCTCACCCTTCCCCCACACACATCATAGTGCTTACCGTGGTCGCTCACTACTACACAGCGTGGGCCTCACTACGCCCACGTCCCGCCCACGCCCCCATTCACCCCTCACACACACCTCCTGCACGCAACCCATGCACAGTGGGTCCGCCTGTATAATTGCTCCCATCAGACTTTTGCACGGACCATGAGTCACGCACCCACGCACGGACCATCCTGCCGGCGCTCTCATACCCAGCCTCAACTATCATGTGTCATTTTCACTTCCTCCTGCTCCACCTCTTTTACTTCCTCCTCCTCCTCCCTTGTGCTTTTCCTCTCCTTCTGTACTTCTTCCTCCCTCTCTTGTATTTCCTCCTCCCCTCCTCTTGTAATTCCTCATCTCCTTCTCCTATTGTACTTCCTCCTACCCCTTCTCTGTCCCCTTCTCTTCCTAACCCTCTCTCCCCTTCCCTCCTCCTCCTAGCTTCATCCCCCCTTCCTATCCCCATTTTAGCCCTATTCACCTCTCCTATCTCTCATTTTCTTCATCCCTTCCTCTTTCTCTTCTATCCTCTCCCTCCATTCTAACCCTTTTCTTCACTTCCTTTCCTCCTCCCCTCCTTTAGTCATTCTATCGCTTGTCATTCGACCTCATCTCTTTCCTGTCTCTCCCCTTTTTCCGTTTGTTCCATCCCTTCCTTCCTTCATCTAGCACCTGGATCATGATTATTGCTTTCGTTATGTCTCCATCATCCCCTTTCCCCACCTGTTCCATCCTTCTCCACCTTGTTCCACCCCCTTTCCATCCCTTCCCCACCCCCCTTTCCATCCCTTCCCACACCCCAACCCTCCTTACCCCTGTTCCATCCTCCACCCCTTTCCAACCCTCCTTCCCCTGTTCCACCCTCCCCACACCCCGTTCCACCATTCCCTTTCCGTCCTTGTTGTTCTCATGTTCATCACTGTCCACCCGTACCGCCTTCCTCTTATGTCCCACCACGTGACAAACCATCTCAATTTTACGTTTGTTTTCTTGGTGTTTATTAGACATGTCCTCCTACTGTATTATACATGTCCTCCTCCTACTGTATTATACATGTCACTCCTCCTACTGTATTCTAATGTCCACTCCCTACTGTATTCATGTCACTCTCTGTATGTATACATGTCCTCTCCTACTGTATTATACATGTCACTCCTACTGTATTATACATGTCACTCCTTCTCTGTATTATACATGTCACTCTACTGTATTATACATGTCACTCTTCTACTGTATTATACATGTCACTCCTACTGTATTATACATGTCACTCCTTCTACTGTATTATGCATGTCACTCCTACTGTATTATACATGTCCTCCTTCTACTGTATTATGCATGTCACTCCTGTATTATACATGTCACTCTACTGTATTATACATGTCACTCTTCCTACTGTATTATACATGTCACTCTGTATTATACATGTCACTCCTTCTGCTGTATTATACATGTCACTCCCTGCATTATACATGTCACTCCTTCCTGTATTATACATGTCACTCTACTGTGTTACACATGTCACTCCTCTGTATGCATGTCTCCCTGCATGTATACATGTCTGCTCCTGCTGTATTATACATGTCACTCCTTCTCTGTGTTATACATGTCACTCTACTGTATTATACATGTCACTCTTCTGCTGTGTTGCATGTCATCTTATTATGCATGTCACTCATTCTACTTGTTATACATGTCACTCCTTCTGCTGTGTTATACATGTCACTCCTTCTGCTATTGTTATACATGTCCTCCTGCCAGCCATTATGCATGTCACTCCTACTGTATTCATGTCACTCTTCCTACTGTGTTATACATGTCACTCCTGCTGTATTATACATGTCACTCCTTCTACTGTGTTATACATGTCACTCCTACTGTATTATACATGTCCTCCTTCTACTGTATTATACATGTCACTCTTCTACTGTATTATACATGTCACTCCTTCTACTGTATTATACATGTCACTCCTACTGTATTTTACATGTCACTCCTACTGTATTAGACATGTCACTCGTCCTACTGTATTATACACGTCACTCGTCCGACTGTATTAGACATGTCACTCGTCCTACTGTACTATACACGTCACTCGTCCTACATTATACATGTCCTCCTACTGCATTATACATGTCACTCCTACTGTATTATACATGTCACTCGTCCTGCTGTATACCACATCCTCCTACTGTATTACACATGTCACTCGTCTACTGTATTACACATGTCACTCATCCTGTTGTACATTATATGTCTGCTCCTGTATTCGTCACTCGTCCGACTGTATTAGACATGTCACTCGTCCTACTGTATTATACGTCACTCGTCCGACTGTATTAGACATGTCACTCGTCCTACTGCATTATGCATGTCCTCGTCCTACTGTATTATCATGTCACTCGTCCTACTGTATTACATATCACTCCTACTGTATTACACATGTCACTCGTCCTACTGTATACACATGTCACTCATCCTATTGTATTATATATCACTCTACTGTATTATACATGTCCTCGTCTACTATGTACACATGTCACTCGTCCTACTGTACACATGTCACTCATCCTATTGTGTTATATATGTCACTCCCCTGTATTATACATGTCACTCGTCCTACTGTATTACACATGTCACTCGTCCTACTGTATTACACATGTCACTCGTCCTACTGTATTATACATGTCACTCGTCCTACTGTATTATACATGTCCTCGTCCTACTGTATTACACATGTCACTCGTCCTACTGTATTACACATGTCACTCGTCCTACTGTGTTATACATGTCACTCGTCCTACTGTGTTACACATGTCACTCGTCCTACTGTATTACACATGTCACTCGTCCTACTGTGTTATACATGTCACTCCTCCTACTGTATTACACATGTCACTTGTCCTATTGTTGCTCTAATGCTTTTAATGTCTTCCTCTATAAACTTGTATCTGAACACCACTTTCCATTATCCTCCACAACATCCTCCTTTCATTTTTTTCCATCAGTTTATCTCTTTCTTCTTCCTTAATGACCGTGTTAATACTATATTCTGTTCGCGTTTTGTTTCTTAATATTGGTTCATTTATCTACGTCCCTTTGTAGAGGAAGCTGGCCATCTGTACAAACTTCGAGTTGTTTTTTACACCAAATTTCTTTGCTATTTGTTACTTTTTTTTATTATTTTTAACCTTGTATTATTTGATCTTAATATTTTAAGCCTTTATTTTAATTCGGTGACATATGACCAATACTATTGCGTCGCCAGGAGTGTAATTACCACAATCAATCAATCAATCGTCTCTAGTTCACTCTGTATTTAGGATTTATTTCAAAAGGTTTATTGATAAGGTTTGAGTATACAGTGTGAGGAGTCGTTCAGTCAGGTCTTGGCATTGAGGATGGTGGTCATTGTTCAGGTGGTTTTCAGGCGTCTAGAGTCACCCGTGGTCGTCAGTGTTATAAGAGACCTCATCATCCAAGAGTCACCCGTGTTCTTCAGAGTTCGAAGAGACCTCACCCAAGAGTCACCCGTGTTCTTCAGAGTTCTAAGAGACCTCACCCAAGAGTCACCCGTGTTCGTCAGTGTTATAAGAGACCTCACCCAAGAGTCACCCGTGTTCTTCAGAGTTCTAAGAGACCTCACCCAAGAGTCACCCGTGTTCGTCAGTGTTATAAGAGACCTCACCCAAGAGTCACCCGTGTTCTTCAGTGTTATAGAGACCTCACCAAGGTCACCCGTGTTCGTCAGTGTTATAGAGACCTCACCCAAGAGTCACCGTGTTCTTCAGTGTTATAAGAACCTCACCCAAGAGTCACCCGTGTTCGTCAGTGTTATAAGAGACCTCACCCAAGAGTCACCCGTGTTCGTCAGTGTTATAAGAGACCTCACCCAAGAGTCACCCGTGTTCTTCAGAGTTCGAAGAGACCTCACCCAAGAGTCACCCGTGTTCGTCAGTGTTATAAGAGACCTCACCCAAGAGTCACCCGTGTTCGTCAGTGTTATAAGAGACCTCACCCAAGAGTCACCCGTGTTCTTCAGAGTTGTAAGAGACCTCACCCAAGAGTCACCCGTGTTCTTGAGAGTTGTAAGAGACCTCACTCTACCCGGTCATGTTGGCGCTACACGCTCCACTGACGTACATATTATAAATACGTGTTTGTGATAGAGGCGCGCCACATACTTCACTGTCACCCTGCCAGCGTTCATACTGGTGCCTCTTATTTATACTTGTGTCTCACGCTCTCCCTTACCTCTCTCTGGGGGGGTGCACCTCCTCGTCGTCCGCCCACTGGGAAAAGTCTCACTGTAAATGTGATGCCATTTTGGATATTAATTTTCATGTTTTATCGTAAATTCACCAGTTAGTTATTTTATATTTCCAGTTAAGAGGAAAACTGAACTGTTGAACGATCTTTTGTACATGAGGCGACAGAGCCCCGAGTTATCATAGAGTCATTGGTTAAATATTCCGCCGTAACTGAGGAGGATGTAATAAATCTAGTTACGGTAGAGTCTCCGCGTAATTTTTGCCATTTTATTTTACCGTAAATTGTGTTCGAGATGGTTAACAGCGTTATTACATCGTCAATTTTTACGTATAAACCTTTGAGAATCGGCAGCTTCTTTATATATATATATATATATATATATATATATATATATATATATATATATATATATATATATATATATATATATATATATATATATATATTGTCGTAACTGGAGGAATCTCACAACTTTTGTATCAGCCAGAAGTGAACAAATTAAATGACTCCTCATGACCCTCCACTGCTGAGAATATTTTAACTTACGACTCTGAGAACCAAGCAAGGTCTAACCGGCAAATTTTTACGTACGACTCTTGGAGGATCCAGCGACGGGGTAGCGAGCCAACCTCTGTGTTTACGTCACGCCCAGCCATTGTTCCTACGCCTCTCCTCATTGGCTGGATTTTATGTTGAGTGTGGGACATTAATAGGGTGAACGTGATTGGTTAACAACACCCGTGTTACACGCCCCTGCTGGGCCCTGACACCTCATTGGCGGAGACATTATTATTGTTGTTCTTATAATACTTTATTTTCTGAGAGAGAGAACATCAAATTTATTTTTTAGGGGGTGGGAATTTGAAAAACAGCCAGACAGACAGACAAACATAGAGGCAGACAGACAAACCTTCAGACAATGTTATGCACTGCACTACACAATAAATTATCTCTTCTGATCTTTCTTATTTTATGGAATTTGTCCTAAAATCTGTGTTTAGCTTCATCAAATGTTTCAACTACATATTAAATTAAGTCACTCCTTAAACTGCTCCGAAACATTCTTTGAAACCGCTTCGATTTATTTACTGATGTTACCGATTCATATTGCATTGAATTATACTCCGAAACTGACTCGAATTCTGCCGTGGAACTTTACTTGAATCCTCTTAATGCTGTTCTGAACCACACTCCAAAACAGGTCCATGGAACACCTGAAGCCTTGAGTGACTCGCCGCCGCCGTCGTCACCACTACCACTACTCCTCCTCCCTACCACCACCACTACCTCCCTTCCCCACCACTTCCTCCTCACCACTATCCCCTCTCCCCACCACCACTACTCCATTCCTTCCCACCACTAACCTCCACTCCCCCATCCCCACCACCAGCAGGGCAACACACAGTATAATATAATAAGTGAAGCACAGAGATGACAGTTGGGGTCGACTCCACAAGATTGTCTCGCAGCTAAATAACTCGCCACGACTTTGTCATTTCCGATTTGAGTATCTGTTGGAATCATTGATGAGGCATACCTGTCTGTCCCTCCCGGCCATGCCACCACCTAGTACTACGATATAATAAATGATCACACACACACACACACACACACACACACACACACACACACACACACACAAGACATACATTATACAAACTCCAATTTATGGACGTGAAGGCTAATTTGTTTCCATTAATACATACCATCGTAGCTCCGACAATTGCAAACTTAATGCTATGATTTTGTCAAATAAAACTTGCCATGATCTTTAATTCACCCCAGAAATTGCACTTGGCGAAACGGATTAGAGTTTCACATCTAAGCGTAATAAGTTTTAGTTGTGGGTGACGGAGGGGCGTAGGCGGTCACTCCTGCAGAAGGGAGACTCGACCTTCTGCAGGAGCGGTACAGGTGTGGGAGTGACTCTGGCTGGCGGTATTTCATAATGACACATAATGGAGGCGATCTGTTTTCAAGATTACATGTTGATGTCACCCACTGATAATTTTGTTTTATGGTGAGGTAATCCAAGGTCGGGGGGAGGAGGAGGAGGGGGACGAAGGAGGACAATGAGGAGGAGGAGGGGATGAAGGAGGACAATGAGGAGGAGGAGGACAAGGGGAGGACAAGGAGGAAGGGACAAGGAGGAAGGGGACAAGGAGAAAGGGTGAAGGAGAAGAAGAGTGGGAAGAGGGAAAGAGGAGGGTGAGGGTAGTGCTGCATACTAATCATCCATGCATATGTGTGTGCGTGTGATTATGTATGTATGTATGTATTGCATATATGGTAAAATAATAGTACATGGGCTATATATGTGTTTAAAGTATGTACTGTATACTTAAACATGGTTACATTCTTGGCTGCATTCATATATACATGGTCTTTATACATAGATCTATACATACATTGGCTTTTTATATACATACATACATACATTTATTACAAGCCGGTCATACTATACACACAATTATACAAGTTATATCACATACAACTTGTTAGGGTCCAGTAGACACCATAATAAGGTTGTATTATATAGTTCTGACTTGTTATGGGAAAGTAACTGACATGTAGCTTATCCTTCTGTCAGCACCTGAGACCTGGTACCCTGGAGAACCTTGAGTACAGGATGATTCTCACACACACACACACACACACACACACACACACACACAGACTCAGACACAGATTGGCAGACACGCGTGCACACACAGACACACATAGACGCGCACACACCCACCCACACACACACACACACATACACAGACACGCACACACACACAGAGACACACGCGCACACACACACACACACACACACACACACACACACACACACACACATATCACCAGTTTACGTAGAGCGTTGCAGAGCTAACAAGGGAATAGGTCATCGGTAGTACTGTAGTTAATGTATATTATCTGGCGATATACTGCGCTCAAGTATGTAAATTATATCAGCGCGTCATAACACTTTCTCCATCATGCGCTGAACAGCACATGTAACTGAACGAAGGCATACTGA
>NW_024732088.1:0-13012 GCF_018991925.1 Homarus americanus
AATTTCCCTGATCGAGTATAACAAAAGTCCCTGATCGAGTATAACAAACTCCCTGGTCGAGTATAACAGGTCCTGATCGAGTATAACAAAGTCCCTGATCGAGTATAACAAAGTCGCCTGAACGATTATAACAAAGTCCCCTATTCCCGGTATAACAAAGTCCCCTGATCGAGTATAACAAGGCCCTGATCGAATATAACAAAGGCCCCAGATCGGGTATAACAAAGTCCCTGATCGAGTATAACAAAGCCCTGATCGAGGTAAAACAAGTGTCCGATCGAGTATAACAAAGTCCCTCACCAAGTATAACAAAGTTCCTGATCGAGTATAACAAAGCCCCTCTTAGAGGTATAACAAAGTCCACTGATCGAGAATAACAAAGTCCCTGAACGAGTATAACAAAGTCCCCTGATCGAGGTATGCAAAAAGTACCTGATCGGGTATATCAAAGGCTCCTAATCGAGTATAACAAGGCCCCTCATCGGGTATACAAAGTTCAATGATCGAGTATAACAAAGTCCCTCATCGAATATAACAAAGACCCTGATCGATTATAACAAATTCTGATCGAGTAGAACGAGGCCCCTCATCGAGTATAACAAAGTTCTCCTGGTCAGGTATAACAAAGTCCCTGATCGAGTATAACAAAGTCCCTGAACGATTATAACACGGCCCCTGATCATGTATAACAAAGCCCCCTGATCAAGTAAAGCAAAAGCCCTCTCATTGGAGAGTATAACAAAGTCCCTGAACGAGTATAACAAAGTCCCCTGATCGGTATAACAAAGTCTCTGAACGAGGAAAAGCAAGCCCTGATCGAGTATAACAAAGTCCCTGATTGAGTAAAACAAAGACCCTGATCAAGTATAACAAAGTCCCTGATCGAGTATAACAAAGTCCCTGATCGAGTATACCGATGTCCCTGAACGATTATAACAAGGCCCTGATCCAAAGTATAACAAAGTTCCTGATCGAGTATAACAAAGTCCCTGATCGAGGTATAACAAAGTCCCCTGATCGAGAATAACACAGTCCCTGATCGAGTATAACAAACCCTTTGATCCAAGTATAACAAAGGCCCTGATCGAGTATAACCAAGTCCCTGGTCGAGTATAAAAAGTCCCTGATCGAGTATAACAAAGTCCCTAATCCAGGTATAACAAAGTCCCTGATCGAGTATAACAAGGCCCCTTATCGAATATAACAATGGCCCCTGATCGGTATAACAAAATTGTTCGAGTATAACAAAGGCCCTCATCGAATATAACAAAGGCCCTCATCGAGTATAACAAAGTCCATGATCGAGAATAACAAAGTCCCTCATCGAATATAACAAAAGTTCTGATCGAGTATAACAAATTTCCCTGATCGGGTATAACAAAGTTCCCTGATCAGGTATAACAAACTCCCCTGGTCGAGTATAACAAAAGTCCCTGATCGAGTATAACAAAGTCCCTGATCGAGTATAACAAAGTCGCCTGAACGATTATAAAAAGTCCCTATTCCAGTATAACAAAGTCCCTGATCGAGGAATAACAAGCCCTGATCGAATATAACAAAGGCCCTGATCGAGTATAACAAAGTCCCTGATCGAGTATAACAAAGCCCTGATCGAGTAAAACAATGTCCCTGATCAGGTATAACAAAGTCCCTCACCGAGGTATAACAAAGTTCCTGATCGAGTATAACAAAGCCCCTCTAGAGTATAACAAAATCCACTGATCGAGATTAACAAAGTATACAAAGTCCCCTGTGGTCGAGTATAACAAACTCCCTGGTCGAGTATAACAAAGTCTCCTGATCGAGTATAACAAAGTCTCTTGATCGAGTATAACAGGCCTCTGATCGGTATACAAAGTCCCTGAACGATTATAACAGAGCCCCTGATCGAGTATAACAAAGTTCCTGATCGAGTATAACAAAGGCCCTGATCGAGTATAACAAAGATCCTGGTCGAGTATAACAAAGGCCCCCATCGATTAACAAAGGCCCCTCATCGAGTATAACAAAGTCCCTGGTCGAGTATAACAAACTCTGGTCGATATGAACAAAGTCCCTCATCGAGTATAACAAAGTCCCTGGTCGAGTATAACAAAGGCCCCTGACCGAATATAACAAAGGCGCCTGAACGAGATTAACAAAGGCCCCTGATCGAGTATAACAAAGTTCCTGATCGAGTATAACAAAGTCCCTAATCGGGTATAACAAAGTTCCCCTGATCGAGAATATCAAAGTCCCCTGATCGAGTATAACAAAGCCCCTAATCGAGTATAACAAAGTGCCCCCATCGAGTATAACAAAGTCCCTGATCGAGTATACAAAGCCCTCATCGAGTATAACAAAGTCCCCTGATCGAGGATAAGAAAGTCCTTGATTGAGTATAACAAAGTCCCTCATCGAGTATAACAAAGTCTCCTGATCGAGTATAACAAAGTCCCTGATCGAGTATAGCAGCCCCTGATCGAGTATAACAAAGTCCCTGATCGAGTATAACAAAGTCCCTGATCGAGTATAACAAAGTCGCCTGAACGATTATAACAAAGTTCCCTATTCGAGTATAACAAAGTCCCTGATCGAGGATAAAATCGCCCTAATCGAGTATTACAAAGTCCCCTGATCGAGTATAACAAAGTCCCTGATCGAGACAGCCCTCATCGAGTATAACAAAATCTCTGATCGAGGATAACAAAATCCTTGATCGAGTATAACAAAGTCTCCAGATCGAGCATAACAAAGTCTCCTATCGAGTATAACAAAGTGCCCTCATCGAGTATAACAAAGTCCCCTGATCGAGTATAACAAAGCCCCTCATCGAGTATAACAAAGGCCCTGATCGAGTATAAGAAAGTCCTTGATCGAGTATAACAAAGTCCCTTGATCGAGTATAACAAAGTCTCCTGATCGATTATAACAAAGTCCCCTGATCGAGTATAACAAAGGCCTCTGATCGAGTATAACAAAGTCCCCTGATCGAGTATAACAAAGTTCCCTGAACGATTATAACAAAGGCCCTGATCGAGTATAACAAAGTCCTTATCGAGTTTAAGAAAGGCCCTGATCGAGTATAACAAAGTCTCCTGATCGAGTATAACAAAGGACCCTGACCGAGTTTAACAAAGGCCCTTGATCGAGTATAACAAAGTCCCTGGTCGAGTATAACAAAGGGCCCTGGTCGAGTATAACAAAGTCCCCTGATCGAGTATAATAAAGTCCCCTGATTGAGTATAACAAAGTCCTTGAACGATTATAAGAAAGGCCCGATCAAGTATAACAAAGCCCCTGATCGTGTATAACAAAGCCCTCATCGAGTATAACAAAGTCCCAGATCAAGTATAACAAGTCCGGAACAAGTATAACAAAGTCTCCTGATCGAGTCCCTGATCGAGTAAATCAAAGTCCTGTGATCGAGTATAACAAAGTCCTCTCTGATCGAGTATAACTCAAGTCCCCTGAACGATTATAACAGCTCTGATCGAATATAACAAAGTTACCTGATCGAGTAAAACAAAAACCCTTGATCGAGTATTACAAGCCCCCTGATCGAGTATAACAAAGTCCCCTGATCGAGTATAACAAAGTCCTCTGATTGAGTATAACAAAGGCCCCTCATCGAGTTTAACAAAGGCCCCTGATCGAGTATAACAAAGTTCCCTGGTCGAGTATAACAAAGGCCCTGATCGAATATAACAAAGGCGCCTGAACGAGTATAACAAAGGCCCCTGATTGAGTATAACAAAGTTTCCATATCGAGTATATCAAAGTCCCCTGATCGGGTATAACAAAGCCCCCTGATCATGTATAACAAAGGCCCCTGATCGAGTATAACAACGTCCCCTGGTCGAGTATAACAAAGTCCCATGATCGAGTATAACAAAGGCCCCTCATCGAATATAACAAAGTCCCATGATCGGGAATAACAAAGTCCCCTCATCTAATATAATAAAGTCCCCTGATCGAGTATAACAAATTCCCCTGATCGAGTATAACAAAGTCCCCTGATCGAGAATAACAAACTCCCCTGGTCCAGTATAACAAAGTTTCCTGATCGAGTATAACAAAGTTTCCTGATCGAGTATAACAAAGTCCCCTAATCGAGTATAACAAAGTCGCCTGAACGATTATAACAAAGTCCCCTAATCGAGTATAACAAAGTCCCCTGATCGAGTATAACAAAGTCCCCTGATCGAGTATAACAAAGGCACCTGATCGAGTATAACAAAGACCCCTGATCGAGTATAACAAAGCCCCCTGATCGAGTAAAACAAAGTCCCCTGATCGAGTATAACAAAGTCCTCTCACCGAGTATATCAAAGTTCCCTGATCGAGTATAACAAAGTCCCCTCATAGAGTATAACAAAGTCCACTGATCGAGAATAACAAAGTTCCCTGATCGGGTATAACAAAGGCCCCTGATCGAGTATAACAAAGGCCCCTCATCGAGTATAACGAAGTCCCGTGATCGAGTATAACAAAGTCCCGTCATCGAATACAACAAAGGCCCCTCATCGAGTATAACAAAGTCCCATGATCGAGAATAACAAAGTCCCCTCATCGAATCTAACAAAGGCCCCTTATCAAGTATAACAAAGCCCCCTGATCGTGTATAACAAAGCCCCCTTATCGAGTATAACAAAGGCCCCTAATCGAGTTTAACAATGGCCCCTCATCGAGTATAACAAAGTCCCCTGGTCGAGTATAACAAAGGCCCCTGACCGAATATAACAAAGGCGCCTGAACGAGTTTAACAAAGGCCCCTGATCGAGTATAACAAAGTTCCCTGATCGAGTATAACAAAGTCCCCTGATCGAGAATAACAAAGTCCCCTGATCGAGTATAACAAAGCCCCCTAATCGAGTATAACAAAGTGCCCTCATCGAGTATAACAAAGGTCCCTGATCGAGAGTATGGCAAGCCCCCCCTCGTGAGTATAACAAAAGTCCCCTGATCGAGGATAAGGAAACTCTGATCGAGAAGTATAACAGTCCCTCATCGAGTAGTAACAAAGTCTCCCGATCGAGTATGCCCCCAATCGAGTTTAATAAAGTGCCCTCATCGAGTATAACAAAGTCCCCTGATCGAAGTATAACAAAGCCCCCCTCATCGAGTATAACAAAGTCCCCTGATCGAGGATAAGAACCGTCCTGATCGAGTATAACAAAGTCCTCATCGAGTATAACAAAGTCTCCTGATCGAAGGCGATAAATGTAAAGTCCCTGAACGAGATGTTGCCCTGATCGAGTATATAACAAAGTCCCCTGATCGAGTACAACAAAGTCCCCTGATCGAGTATAACAAAAGTCGCTCTAAACGATTTTGCAATAAAAAGTCCCCTATTCATATAACAAAGTCCCCCTGATCTATAAAATGGCCCTCAATCGAGTATTACAAAGTCCCTCATCGAGTATACCAAAACCCCTGATCGAGTATAAATGTAAAGCCCTCATCGAGTATAAACAAAGTCCCATGATCGGTAGTCAACAAAGTCCCTCATCGAATATGGCCAAAGTCCCCTGATCGAGTATATCAAAGTCCCGCGTGATCGAGTATAACAAAGTCCCCTGATCGAGTAAGAATCTGTCCCCAAACGATTATATAACAAAGGCCTGATCGAATATAACAGTGCCATTGATCGAGTAACAAAAACGCCTCTAGATCGAGTATCCCCGATCGAGTATAACAAAAAAAGTCCCCTGATCGAGTATAACAAAGCGTCTCCTGATCGAGTTTAATTCAAGGCCTCATCGAGTATAAAATAAAGTCCCTGTCGAAAGTATAACAGCGCCCCTCATCGAATATAACAAAGGCGCCTGAACTAGTATAACAAAGGCCCCTGATTGAGTATAACAAAGTTTCCATATCGAGTGATATCAAAGTCCCCTGGATCGGTATAACAAAGCCCCCTGATCATGTATAACAAAAGGCCCCCTGATCGAGTATAACAACGTCCCCGGTCGAGTATAACAAAGTCCCAAGATCGGAGCATAACAAAGGCCCTCATCAATATCATAACAAAGTCCCATGATCGAAATAACAAAGTCCCCCTATCTAATATAATAAAGTCCCCTGATCGAGTATAACAAATTCTGATCGAGTATAAACAAAGTCCTGATCGAGTGAATAACAACCCCTGGTCCAGTATAACAAAGTTTGATCGAGTATAACAAAGTTTCGATTGAGTATAACAAAAAGTCCCCTGCAATCGAGAAAAGCCTGAACGATTATAACAAAGTCCCTATTCGAGAGCAACAGTCCCTTTGATCGATATAACAAAGTCCCCTGATCGAGTATAACAAAAGGCACCTGATCGAGTGACAACAAAGACCCTTTAGATAGAGTATAACAAAGCTCTGATCGAGTAAACAAAGTCCCCTGATCGAGTATAACAAAGTCTCTACCGAGATATCAAAGTTCCCTGACTCTATATAACAAAGTCCCTCATAGAGTATAACAAAGTCCATCGATCGAGAATAACAAAAGTCCCCTTGATCGGGTATAACAAAGGCCCCTGATCGAGTATAACAAAGGCCCTCATCGAGTATAACAGTCCCGTGATCGAGTATAATGGAAGCCCCGTCATCGAATACAACAAATGCCCCCCTCATCGAGTATAACAAAAGTCCCATGATCGAGAAAGTCCTCATCGAATCTAACAAAAGGCCCTGATCATATAACAAAGCCCCTGATCGTGTATACCGTAAGCCCTTATCGAGTAACAAAGGCCCCTAATTGAGCTTTCTAATAATGCGCCTCATCGAGTATAACAAAGTCCCCTGGTCGAGTATAAACAGCGCCCTGACCGGAATATAACAAAGGCGCCTTGAACGAGTATAGTAGCGTCCCTGATCGTTATAAATAAAGTCTTGATCGAGTATAACAAAGTCCCTAATCGGGTATAAACTCTTTGATCGAATAAACAAAAGTCCCCGATCGAGTATAAATAAAGCCCCTAATCGAAGTATAACAGTGCCTCATCGAGTATAACAGTCCCCTTGATCGAAGTATAATGTAAAGCCCCCCTCTCATCGAAAGTATAAATAAAAGTCCCCTGATCGAGGATAAAGAAAGTCCCTTTTGTTTGAGTATAACAAAACCTCATCGAGTATATAACAAAGTCTCCTGATCGAGGCTACCAAAGTCGCCTGATCGAGTATAACAAAGGCCCCTGATCGAGCATAACAAAAGTCCTTCTGATCGAGTATAACAGTCCCTGATCGAGTATAACAAAGTCGTCACGAACTATTTATAACAAAGTTCTCAAGTATTCTAAATGTCCCCTGATCGAGTATAAAAATCGCCCCTAATCGAGTATTACAGTCCCCTCTACTGAGTATAACAAAGTCCCCTGATCGAGTATAACAAAGCCCTCATCGAGTATAACAAAACTCTGATCGAGGATAACAAAATCCTGATCGAGTATAACAAAGTCCCCTGATCGAGCATAACAAAGTTCTGATCGAGTATAACAAAGTGCCCTCATCGAGTATACCAAAAGTCTCTTGATCGAGTATAACAAAGCCCCTCATCGAGTATAAACTTCGATCGAGTATAAAGTCCTTTAATGGATCTAGTATAACAAAGTTCTGATCGATTATAACAAAGTCCCTGATCGAGTATAACAAAGGCCTCTGATCTATAACAAAGTCCCCTGATCGAGTATAACGAAGTTCGAACGATTATAAATGGAAGGCCCTTGATCGAGTATAACAAAGTCCCTATCGAGTTTAAAGGCCCCTGATCGAGTTAGAAGCAACAAAGTCCCCTGATCGAGTCAAAGCACCTTGATCGAAGTTTAACAAGGCCTGCCAGATCGAGTATAACAAAGTCCCTGGTCGCGGAGTAAAGGGAGGAAGGCCCCGTTTTAGTATAACAAAGTCCCCTGATCGAGTATAACAAAGTCCCCTAATTGAGTATAACAAAGTCCCTTGAACGATTATAACAAAGGCCCCTGATCAAGTATAACAAAGCCCCCCTGATCGTGTATAACAAAGCCCCCTCATCGAGTATAACAAAGTCCCCAGATCAAGTATAACAAAGTCCCCTGAACAAGTATACCAAAGTCCCCTGATCGAGTATAACAAAGTCCCCTAATCGAGTATAACAAAGGCCCCTGATCGAGTATAACAAAGGCCCCTGATCAAGTATAACAAAGTCCCCTTATTCGAGTATAACAAAGCCACCTGATCGAGTAAAACAAAGACCCCTGGTCGAGTATAACAAAGTCCCCTGGTCGGGTATAACAAACTCTCCTGGTCGAGTATAACAAAGTCCCCTCATCGAGTATAACAAATTCCCCTGATCGAGTAGAACAAAGTCCCCTCATCGAGTTTAACAAAGGCCCCTCATCGAGTATAACAAAGTCCCCTGATCGAGTAAATCAAAGTCCCGTGATCGAGTATAACAAAGTCCCCTGATCGAGTATAACTAAGTCCCCTGAACGATTATAACAAAGGCTCTGATCGAATATAACAAAGTTACCTGATCGAGTAAAACAAAAACCCCTGATCGAGTATTACAAAGTCCCCTGATCGAGTATAACAAAGGCCCCTGATCGAGTTTAACTAAGGCCCCTCATCGAGTATAACAAAGTCCCCTGGTCGAGTATAACAAAGGCCCCTGATCGAATATAACAAAGGCGCCTGAACGAGTATAACAAAGGCCCCTGATTGAGTATAACAAAGTTTCCTGATCGAGTATATCAAAGTCCCCTGATCGGGAAATAACAAAGTCCCCCTGATCGAGAATATCATAGTCCCCTGATCGAGTATAACAAAGCCCCCTGATCAAGTATAACAAAGGCCCCTGATCGAGAATAACAACGTCCCCTGGTCGAGTATAACAAAGTCCCGTGATCGAGTATAACAAAGGCCCCTCATCGAATATAACAAAGTCCCATGATCGGGAATAACAAAGTCCCCTCATCTAATATAATAAAGTCCCCTGATCGAGTATAACAAATTCCCCTGATCGAGTATAACAAAGTCCCAGGATCGAGAATAACAAACTCCCATGGTCCAGTATAACAAAGTTTCCTGATCGAGTATAACAAAGTTTCCTGATCGAGTATAACAAAGTCCCCTAATCGAGTATAACAAAGTCGCCTGAACGATTATAACAAAGTCCCCTATTCGAGTATAACAAAGTCACCTGATCGAGTATAACAAAGGACCCTGATCGAGTATAACAAAGGCACCTGATCGAGTATAACAAAGACCCCTGATCGCGTATAACAAAGCCCCCTGATCGAGTAAAACAAAGTCCCCTGATCGAGTATAACAAAGTCCTCTCACCGAGTATATCAAAGTTCCCTGATCGAGTATAACAAAGTCCCCTCATAGAGTATAACAAAGTCCACTGATCGAAAATAACAAAGTCCCCTAATTGGGTATAACAAAGGCCCCTGATCGAGTATAACAAAGGCCCCTCATCGAGTATAACAAAGTCCCGTGATCGAGTATAACAAAGTCCCGTCATCGAATACAACAAATGCCCCTCATCGAGTATAACAAAGTCCCATGATCGAGAATAACAAATTCCCCTCATCGAATCTAACAAAGGGCCCTGATCGAGTATAACAAAGATCCCCTGGTCGAGTATAGCAAAGGCCCCTCATCGAGTTTAACAAAGGCCCCTCATCGAATATAACAAAGTCCCCTGGTCGAGTATAACAAACTCCCCTGGTCGAGTATAACAAAGTCCCCTCATCGATTATAACAAATTCCCCTGATCGAGTAGAACAAAGTCCCCCCATCGAGTATAACAAAGGCCCCTCATCGAGCATAACAAAGTCCCATGATCGAGAATAACAAAGTTCCCTCATCGAATATAACAAAGTCCACTGATCTTGTATAATAAAGTCCCGTGATCGAGTATAACAAAGTCCCATGATCGAGTATAACAAAGTCCCCTGAACGATTATAACAGCGTTCCTTGATCGAGAGTATAACAGCGCCCTCATCGCAGTATAACAAAGTCCCGGATCGAAAGTATAACAAAGTCCCGTCATCGAATACAACAAAGGCTCCCCTCATCGAGTATAACAAACCTATGATCGGAAGAATAACAAAGTCCCCTCATCGAATCTAACAAAGGCCCTATCGTATATAACAAAAGCCCCTGATCGTATAACAAAAGCCCCTTATCGAGTATAAATGTTATTCCCCTAATCGAGTTTAACAATGGCCCCCTCAACAGTATATAACAAAGTCCCTGGTCGAGTATAACAAAGCGCCCCCTGACCGAATATAACAAAGGCGCCTGGAACGAGTGCTTAACGCCCTTCTGATCGAGTATAACAGTTCCTGATCGAGGTATAACAAAGTCCCTTTATCGAGAATAACAAAGTCCCCGCTGATCGATATAAATAAAAGCCTCAATCGAGTATAACAGTGCCTCATTGAGTATAACAAAGTCCCTGATCGAGAGCAACAAAGCCCCTCATCGCATAATAAAGTCCTGATCGAGGATAGACTGAAGTATATCAAAGTCCTCATCAGTATAACAAAGTCTCCTGATTTATATACTAGAAGCCTTTAATCAGAGTTTAATAAAGTGCCCTCATCGAGTATAACAAAGTCCTTTCTGATCGAGTATAACAAGCCCCTCTCTATCGAGGAAAATAAAGTCCCCTGATCGAGATAAAGTAAACGTCCTCATCGAGTATAACAAAGTCCTCATCGAGTATAACAAAGTTCTCCTGATCGATATCAAAGTCCCTAAAACGAGTATAACAGTCTGGATCGAGACAATAAAAGTCCTGATCGAGTACAATGCTCCCGACTGAGTAAGTAACAAAGTCGCTCTAAACGATTATAACAAAGTCCCTATTCGAGTATAAACAGTCCCCTGATCGAGTAGCAAAATGGCCCCTAATCGAGATACAAAGTCCCTCATCGAGTATAACAAAGTCCCCTTGATCGAGTATAACAAAGCCCCTCATCGAGTATAATAAAAATCCCCGATCGAGGATAACAAAATCCATGATCGAGTTTAACAAAGTCCTCGATCGAGCATAACAAAGCCCCCTCATCGAGTATAACCAAAGTCCCCAGATCGAGTATATATAAGTCCTGATCGAGTATAACAAAGTCTCTATCGAGTATAACAAAGTCTCCTGATCGATTATAACAAAGTCCTCGCTGATCGAGTATAACAAAGGCCTTGATCGAGTATAACAAAGGCCCTGATCGAGGATAACAAAGTCCCTGATCGAGTATAACAAAGTCCCCCGATCGATTATAGCAAGTCCTCCCTGAACGAATATACCAGCGTTCTGATCGAGTATAACGCAAAGTCGCCTGATCGAGTTTAACAGCGCCCTGATCGAGTATAACAAAGTCCTATCGAGTATAACAAAGACCCTGATCGAGTTTAACAAAGGCCCTTGATCGAGTATAACAAAAGTCCCTGATCGAGTATAACAAAGTCCCCTGATTGAGTATAACAACAAAGTCCCTTGAACGATTATAAGAAAGGCTCCTCATCAAGTATAACAAAGTCCCCAGATCAAGTATAACAAAGTCCCTGAACAAGTATAACAAATTTCTCCCGGATCGAGTATAACAAAGTTCCTAATCGAGTATAACAAAGGCCCTGATCGAGTATAAATAAAGGCCCCTGATCGAGTAAAACAAAGTCTCCTGATCGAGTATAACAAAGCCACCTGATCGAGTACATCTAATATAACAATGTCCCCTGATCGAGTATAACAAATTCCCCTCATGGTATAACCAAAGTCTGATCAAAAGACAACAACTCCTGGTCGAGTATAACAAAGAGTTTCCTGATCGAGTGTAACAAGTTTCCTGATCGAGTATAAGCAAAGTCCTAACCGGGTATAACAAAGAGTCATACCGTTGATTGCAACGAAGTCCCCTATTCGTGTATAACAAAGTCTCTAATCGAGTATAACAGGCCCTGATCAGGTATGAGGCACTGAGTCAGGTATAACAAAGTCCACAGATAAAGGTACTTAAAGCCCCTGATCGAGAGTAAAACAAGGTCCCTGATCGGGTATAACAAAGTCCCTCACCGAGTACTTTCCTGATCGAGTATAGCAAGCCTGTTGTAAGTATAAACAAAAGTCACTGATCAGAGCCAACAAAAAGTCCCTGATCGGGTATAACAAAGGCCCCTGATCGAGTATAACAAAGGCCCCTCACCATATAACAATGTCCCGTGATCAGGTATAACAAAAGTCAGTCATCGAATATAACAAAATACCTCAACAGGCGTGGATTTCCCTGATCGAGTAGAACAAAGTCCCCCTCATCGAAATTATAACAAAAGCCCTCATCGGTATAACCAAAATACACATTATCGAGAATAAAAAAAGTCCTCATGAATATAACAAAATCCCCACCATCGAGTATAGCAGTCCCTGATCAAGTATAACAAGTCCCCATCAATATAACAAGTCCCCAAACGATTAAGAAAAGGCCCTAATCCAGTATAAATAAAATCACCTGATCAAGAAAAACAAAACACCTGATCAGGCATAAAAAAAGTCCTGATCAAGTATAACCAAAGTCCCTGATCGAAAGCACAACAAACACCAATTAAGAGTTTAACAAGGCCCCTCGAAATTATAACAAACCCCGGTCGAGAATATAACAAAGGCCCTGATCGAATAACAAAACCAGAAATTATAACAAAGGCCCTGAACGAGTATAACAAAGTTTCCTGATCGAGTATAACCAAAAGTCCCTGACGGGTATAACAAAAGTCCCTAATCGAGAATAACAAAGTCCCCTGATCGAGTATAACAACCCCTAATCGAGTATAACAAGACTCATCCCAAAGTATAACAAGTCCCATGATCGAGAATAACAAGTCCTGACGATTATAACAAAGTCCCTAGACGATATATCAAGTCCCTGATCGAATATATAACAAAAGGCGCCTGAACAGTATACAAAAGTCCCTGATCAAGTTTAACAAAGTTCCCCGATCAAGTATATCAAAGTCCCTGATCGGGTATAAAGTCCTGATCGAGAATACCACCGTCCCCGATCGA
>NW_024732089.1:0-29330 GCF_018991925.1 Homarus americanus
GGAGAATCTATCGCACAGAAGCAATTAGTTACGGAGTCACTCCCTGAAACTCCACCTAGTAGCTCAAAGGACATTCGGTTGAAAGCGGCAAGAACTGTATTTTAACGTCTGCTGGGTTAACTTGAGTACAACGGGTACATAGCCAGGAACTAAGTAGAATCACAGGACAATTACCAAATCTGGGTAAAGGAACAGATGTTGTGTGTCTGAGTGAAAGTGTATGAGTGAAAGGCTTGTCACTTGAGTCTACCTTAAGCTCAGTCAGATTAGGTAGTTTCACAGATGTCCTCACTGTCAATAGAATTGGGGGACCTATAACTTTAAGAAAGGGATGTTGTTTAGGCAATTTCCTTTTTTATGAAAAAGCAGTCGTCTTGGAACCAATAGAATTACCAATTGGTAGTGTAATGAAATACCACGTATTGTAGATAAAGTAGCGTTAATAGCACTACACGTGAAATTATAGTTGATCATCCTCAAGCCCAACGTGATCTTTTAGAATTATTAGCCGAGTTCAAGGAAATCATAGCATTACCAGGAGAACCCCTAGGTAAAACAACGTTGACAACCCATCACATTCCACTCAAGCCGGACACTCACCCGATCTACTTACAAGCATATCAGCTACCCCATGGATGACTATGACAAGAAGCAAATCAATGTTTTCACAAGCATCCATGGAAAAGTACGAAAACATTTAGCAGCCTCACGTGCTGAAATGATCTGCAAGCAACAAGAAAACCCTAAGCCTAAGCCTGTAACTCTAGAAATAGGAGACGCAGTAATGATAAAAGCGCCGGAACACATATCAAAACATTCGCCTAAATTCACAGGTCCGTCTTGACCCGCAGGTGGTCAAGGATGTAGTGTGTGCTGTGGTGTGTGTGTACTGTAGTGTGTGTGCTGTGATGTGTGTGCACAGTGCTGTATGTGTGGGGGTACGGGGGTGTAGGGGGTGTGTAGTGTTGGTGTGTCACATGGCAAATACATAAACCATTCGCTGTATATTTCATCAGCGTGAGTAACAGACTAAAGCTGCGGTGACACTAGTGTTTCTACCCAGAATAAATCCACAGTAGCGTTGATTTTTCAACGAACTCCTCAAGTTGTATCTACAGCGACAACTTATTTGTTGTCGACAGTGGGAAGATATGGAGCATCTGAAAATCCATGGTACGGTGGGTTGACATTTGCTATAGAGGGTCTATTGTATTAATAAAATTTACAACGTTTGTAATGTTGAATCCTGTAACAATCACTGTTGATTGTTCTTTGTCATGAGTCTACCAGGTATCGTGGAATTATCATAAATAAATGTTTATGGGTTAAATTATCAAACTTGTGCACAAAAAGTTATGATATCACTGTAATTAACGCTATAAGCTGTGAGCATTAATAAAATTTGAAACTGATATGTATCTGGGCTTATGGAGCCGCACGTGAATCGTCGGCGAGAGAGTGAGTTCAACTGAGGGTAAACTCAAGTCACAGGCGAAGGGCCTCTTCCTTAATGCTTTTTTTTTTTTTTTTTTTATTGGGCACCCCCCTACATCCTTGTGTAAGGCGCCAGAGCGCACCCAACCTTCATAGCAAGCGGACGTGCTACGCGTCGCTCCCTGCTCAGTTCAAATCGCTGACCGTTACGACTGTCTGAATTGTTTTTCGCGTTGGGTCCGTTCTGACTGCTTTATCATGTAGTTGTACATGGATATCATTATTCTTGTACACTGCGCTTCTTCCCTATCCTATCCTTTCGCCTAGAGTCCCTGCTGTTTGGTAACGACGCGAACCCTGCGGGCAGAGCCTCAAAGGGGGCCCTCAGAGGGCTGCTGAGTCGAGACAGTAAGGGTGGCAACATTTTCTGTTTGGGATTCGACAATGCTTCATAACCTGTCACTGCTAGGTGTTAGGACTTGGCTAGGCCCCCGCCAGGGGATTGTCTGTTCACCCTACCCCTAGACCCGTCTTTACTCGCCCAGCAAGCGGACAGAAGGAGCGGCATCTTTGGGGTATCGCTGAGGTGGACAGATTAGGTAGAATTTTCATTCATTCATTCATGTATGTTACTGACCATGGCCAAAGTGAGAGTGAAGATCTCCTGAACCCCGACCCAGGGGTCTCGGATAGGGCTAAAAAGGCTATTGAGCGACCTAAGGGTGAGAATAAATAGACTTGTAGATCTGAGAGATGGCTACATCATCCTCACAGAAACAGATGAAGATGCTGATAAACTACTTAAGTCTAGTGCCATGGACAAAATGAAAACCGACGGTTACGAGGTCATTGTCCCACGGGAATACGGCGCCAAGCTCACCCTTGTATGTAAGAAGTTAGACAAAGATGTAGTGGAAAATAACGCTGAAGAAATAAGAGATGAAATACGAAAGCAAAACAATGTCAAGGTTCTGAAGGTGTATCCTATGTATGCTCATAATATAATCAAGGTTCGCTTTGCAGACACAACGGATGCAAAAAGAATGAAGGAGAAGGGGCTCTATGCATATGGCACTTCCATTTCATCACACCAAATAGAATATGAAAAGTATACGCCCATCCAACAATGTATGAAGTGCTATAAATACAATGACCACGTGACCAAGAACTGCCCCATGCAAGGGGTCATATGCTCTGAGTGTTCATCTGATCAGCACTTCTACAAAGACTGCCGTAGCACCATAAAAAAGTGTGTCGTCTGCGAGGGTGACCACAGGACCTTCTCTACCACCTGCCTGGTCAGGAAACAGGTACTTCAAGAAACAGAGAAGAAACTGACCGAAATAACCAAACAAAAAGAAACCAGGGAAATTTCAAACACCATAGAAAGGACCACTCAGTCGACGATCATAGCTTACAGCCAAACCCTAAAAGAATCTCTAAAAGAAACTCAAGCAAACTCCCAAAAGCTCAACAATGTCAGCGAGACCATGGAAGTCCTGCAATCAGAGATAAGAACCATCAAGGACTCAATAAAACAGGCAGTTACTGAGTCACTGGGTGCCATGAGGGACGCAGTGGCCGAGAGCATCAGGAGCGTCTCCTCTCCACAGCTGAACGAGTTCAAAGCCACCACTATATACTTGTCTTACCTGCATGCCCATCACATGAACATGGTTCATCCAGGTTCATTCTCGAAACACCTCAACGAGACACTAACCAGGAACAACATTGCACCTGTTGAAATAAGCGACAAAGTCCCTTCAAAAGAAATCCTTAAGGCAGTAAACCACCCAACGACTTATCGACAACCTCAACCCACGCCAGAAATAGACCATGATCTCCTTGACTTAGGCAAAAGTCAGTATAACCGCAATCCCGACGTGGCCAGTCAGTCCCCCTGGGATCACAGCTCCAACGACACCGTAAATGCACTCGATCCCATTACATGCACTCCCAGCGACGACAGTGACCATCGGACTGCAACCACAGTCAATGGCTGCGACCAGATGATGACGACTCACCCCACAGAGGAACAAGACCCTCGAGCTGCAGCGTCAGTTGATTACTACGACACGCAGGCCCAGGACCTGAACACCTTCCTGTACACGGGTGACGAGAAGTTCGAGGGCCCGCCATTGACTGACAAGCAGATGTCCGAAGATTCTGCTTAGAAGTTCTGTCCCCCTAGAAATGGCAGAAGCCGAGCAAACACTCCAAGCGACGCCCCAAGCTACAGTCTCCGAAATGGCAGTCGTTAGCATGATGAAAATTGTCCAACATAATGTCCTACACTGGTCCCTTAGTAGACGTAACGAACTGTCTAACTTATACTATCAATTTGACCCAGACATCATTCTGTTAAACAGCACTGGTATAAAGGACGAAAGAAAGCTGAAAATTTTTGGCTACACTGTATACCAGAGGAACATGACGGGTGAGCTGAACGATGGTGTCGCTGTGGCCATCAGGTCACGGCTGAGTCACAGAGTGTTGCCAGACTTCGAGGATTCAGTTCTGGGAGTGCAGGTGGAGACAACTAGGGGACCTGTTATTATATGCACAATGTACCCAGACGTCCTTACTTACCCGAACAAGACCTCGACCAATTGCTACACCACAGAAAACCAACATACATTATAGGGGACTTAAATGCGCGCCACGCCATACTAGGACAAGGTAATGAGAACAACGTCGGTGTGGCGCTGTATGACAACATCAGAAGGGGAAAACTGCAACACCGGGCCAGATTTCCCGACATTGATCAGACGTGCCAGTGCCACAACACCCGACATAATCCTCTCTAACAACGACGCCGTCCTGAACAGGCACGCTACCGCAGGACCCATCAGTACCAGCGATCACCTGCCAGTCGTCGTGACGCTCTCATCCAATCCCATTATGATCCCCGCCAACATCAGGTCAAACCTCAGACGGGCAGACTGGGACTCCTTCAAGGAGTCTCTCAGTCTCAAGCAGGGGAGAAACCTTGAAGAAGCTAGCCCCAATGACATCGACGATGCGGTCGAACAATGGTATAAGGATGTGAAGACGGAGATGGACAACAATATCCCGACCACCAGTTACAGGACCATTCCCCATCCTCAAACTAGTCACCAGCTGAGGCAGCTCAGTGTCCAGTACGCTCACGTGAGACAGCTAGCCAGTATCCGCGGGTGGACGCAGGAGCTGAGCGACCGGTACCGAGAGCTACAGACGGACATCCAGCACGAGAGCAAACGTCTACATGAACAAAAGTGGGCCGCCTTGGTGTTGGAGGCAGCCAACAATTACCACGATTCTGCTGCCTTCTGCAAAGGGATCAAGCGACTGATGAGTTCCACCTCTAGCACGGTCCCTTTCCTGCTCGACCAAAACAACGTAAAAATATTCGAGGAAGAAAACCAAGAACAACTACATCGGCGATATTTACGAAAGATCTTTACCATTAGTGAACAGGAGAACGAGGGCTTCGGCAGGGAGTTTGAGGAGGACATTTTGGTCAGTTGCAGGACCATCAGCACCTACTCCAGCCGCTCCCACGGGCTGACTTCACTAGACTGGTTGACGGAAGCTACCTGACGGAGCGCATAGTTCCTGCAGGTGTGTTAGCCGTCATAAAAGGGTTTAAAAACAAATCACCTGGTCAAAGTCACATTAACAAGAAGATCCTGGCTCAACTCCCCGACAACATGATATAGAGGCTTGCTCATATATGCAACGCCTGCCTCGCCTCTGGATACTTCCCTAAGATGTTCAAAATTGCCGTTATTCGCCTCATACCAAAAGCAGGGAAGCCTCCAAACAAAGTCGAAAACTTTCGACCAATATCGCTGCTAGAGGTACCTGCCAAAATATTCGAAAAAATAGTCAACAAGCGGTAGCGGATGTATCTGGAGGACGAAGACGTGCATAATCCCCGCCAGTTCGGCTTCCGCCAGTACCGAGGCACATCCACCGCCATAGCTCAGGCCTACGAGCAGATCGCCAATGCCATGACTGGCCGTCTGCAGTGCAATGTAGTACTGAGGGACATCAGCAAAGCGTTTGACAAAGTTTGGCACTCAGGGCTGCAGTATACGATCATACAACTGGGGCTACCCGAAAATCTGACGCGCCTGCTGTGTAACTTCATTATGGACCGCAGAGCCAAAATCAATATGCAAGAACATTTTGGAGAAGAATTCTCACTATCGAGCGGCGTGCCTCAGGGCTCTTGTCTCTCACCAACCCTTTACACACTCTACACGGCTGACCTGCCACCCCCAATCGTCGGCAGCGAGTACGTCATATATGCCGACGATGTAACACAGATCGTCACCTGCCCAGGAAGGTCCACAGCAAGGATGGCGCGACTCACTGCTCGGGCAATAGAGGAGATCTCGGAGTATGAAAATAAATGGAAAATAAAAACAAACAAAACGAAATTTGAGGTCATACCCATAGCCAAATTCAAACCGGCCCCATTGATGATCGACGATGAAGAGATTGAGTACTCTAAACAAGGCAGGTTGCTCGGCCTCATCATTTCTCGGACGGGCATCATTCCCCACGTAAAGGACAGACTAATAAAGCCAAAGTCGCCGCAGCCAAATTAAAACGTTTTAAATTGATGCCTGAGAAGATACAAGTTCTCCTGTACACGGCGCTGGTGAGGCCTGTGTTGGAGTACCCATCTATACCACTCGTCACACTCGGGAAGACTAGACTACAACAACTACAGAGCTTCCAAAACAAGTGTTTGAGGTCAGCCAGTGGCCAAGCGCCACCCAACCAGGAGACAGTGGAAACCATCCACCTAAGAAATATAACAGAGGCCCTCAACTTCAGGTTCCATCGCCTTGGGAAAAAGGTTTGGGACAAGCTCCTGGACGACCCTCACAGCCCAGACCACCTGCGCGGGGAAGACATCAACGGAGGATGACCCCACGCCTGGTGACCCCGGAGTCTGCCCACACTACAACAACCCAACCCGCGACCCATCTATGTCCGCCACAGTGATCCACCTTAGATTAAAACTTAGATGATATAAATTCACATTTAACAAGTCACAATCAAGTGAGTCCATAACGTAATACAGTATAAGATGTTAATAAACTTGTAATTGTAAAATCAATCTAGTCATTGTCTACTAAAATAACCATTGTGCAACCTCATTCTAAATCCTAGGTTAGCTTAGTTAGCCAACAAACTCTGTAATATGTAAAACAAGGGGTGTCGTCCCCCTCTGTTTAACTCATTAAACTTCTTTTCCAACCTTTCCCACCAAGACTATATGTTGTGACTTCTCTATCCCTCATGTCTGGCTGTGCCTTGAGCCCCAGCATGCCTTCCATCCTTTCCCCACCTTAACCTAAAAAAAATAAATAAATAAAAATAAAAATAAAAGCAGTAGAAATAAAACTATGGCCGAATACGGGTGGTAAATTGGTGTGAGATAATTTATATATATATATATATATATATATATATATATATATATATATATATATATATATCGATAAAATCACACGGGAAAATGGGAACAACGGAGCACCTATTTCGTCTTTATTCAAGACATCTTCATATACTTGAATAAAGATGAAAGTGATGAAAGCACGTATTGTGAGCTTACGAAAGATCCCCTGGAAAATATTAATAAGTTATCTAATTCCAAAATGAAGATGTTATTGAAAAAGAACCCCGATCTCATCTAAACAGCTCTCTCAAATCAATCCCACTTTACCTTATATGTATGGATTGATCAAAACACACAAGCTTAATAATCCATTACGTCCTATCGTGAGTTCTGTGGGTTCTGTTACTTACAAATTATCCAAGTGGCTGGTAAAGATGCTATCCCCTCTTACAGGCCAAATATCTAATTCACATATACACAATAGCAGTGATTTAATTGATAAACTCAAGAAACACAATGAACCTTGCGAATTAATAAGTTTTGATGTAAATTCACTGTTCACTAGAGTACCTGTGAAAGACTTACTTTCATTTCTTAAAGATAAATTACAACTGTTAGATTTAACTATTGAACATGATACTTTCCTGAAATTGATAGAGTTATGCGTAACTGACAATGTGTTTAGAGCAAATGGGAAGTTCTACAAGCAAATATTTGGCATGAGCATGGGTAATTGTCTTTCTGCTCCTCTAGCCTGTATTTATATGGAGTTTTTTGAGTCTAGATTACTACCCAATATAGTGGACTTTATTCCTCCATGGTATAGATATGTAGATGATGTTCTTTGTCTTTGGCCTAGAAACAGTGACCCATTGGAATTTTTAGACAAGCTTAATGATATTGTCCCAAGTATCACATTCAAAATTGAAAGAGAAATAAATGGATCCCTTCCATTCCTTGATATGCTTATCATGAGAAATGGCCAAAACTACAAATTTAAGGTATACAGAAAGCCCACACAGGTAGACAGTTTCATTCACTTTTTATCGAATCACCTGGAGTCTACCAAAATGTCAGTTTTTTCTGCTATGTTCTTAAGATGTCTGCGTATTTGTGACTCTGAATTTATTGACGATGAATTGAAACACATTCGTTCCATTGCACAGAAACTCGGGTACCCTTCTGTGTTTGTTGATCGTTGTTTTAAAAGGGCTAAAAAATCCTTTCATTCCTCTCAAACCAGGCAAATTCCTACACTTAAGAATATTTTGACTCTGCCCTATCGTAATGAATTTGTCCCGTTAGTTCGGTCCCTCAAGCTTCTAAATATTAATGTTGTTTTCAAGTATGACTCAACCATTACCAATATGTTAATAAGAAATAGCCCAAGTTTGAATGTAAATGGAAGTGTTTATTGTATTCCATGTAGCAAATGTAATTGCAATTATGTAGGACAGACAGGAAAAACACTGCAGCTCAGAATCAAACAACATAAGTATAATATCAGAACAGCATCTGAAAGCAGTGCCTTGTTCGTTCATGTTAGGAATAATAATCATCCCATTGCTTGGGAAAAAAGCTTAGAAGTATTTAAATCATCTTGTGTCACAAAAAGACTTCTGGTTGAAGCTAGTTTGATTAAGGAATTAAAATCAATAAACCTTAGTGATGGTCAGTTCAAAACTGATAATATGTTACATAAACTTATTTGTCAGTGGCCCAAGGTTAAAAATGCTTTGAAAACCTTTGATCTAGATGTATGATAGTTATTTAGTGGGTCCCTTATTTTTGACCTGACCTGACTAGTCACGTCACCCCCTTCTCTTAAGCTCCTCTACGTGTGTGTTGGTGTGGGGATTAGTGGATGACATCATTATGACCTGACCTCATGTTTTTAAGGTCACCCTGTATATTTAAGCCTCTCTCTGTCCATGTAATCCAGTTGCCTCTGAAGATGTCTTGAATAAAGACGAAAGCTAAGGTTCTCCGTTGTTTCCCTTTTCCCTGTGTGATTTTATCAAAAGATTTATCTTAGGAACACGCATGTCCTGTGGTATCTGTTTACGCCTCCACTCCACACAAGCTATTAATAACTTGTTATTTTTACTATTATCTTATTGTTGTTCTTAGTTACTTAGGTTAATTGTATATCTGTGTATGTCATTAATATGCATCATTTGTGTTACTCTGTTAAGTCAAACCAAGAGTAGTATTAATTAGTTATAGACTATTTGGCAACTGTCCTGGGTTACCTGAGCTAAGACGCTTCTCACTCATATTCTGTGTGGCCAGAGACTCTCTCTGTAGTAAACCGTGGTATAGGCAGGACGTGTCCACACTGACTCTAGCCTCGACACTTACCCAGTACAGACGTGCCTTGTTCAGTCATCTTCAATACCCTATGGTATCTGGTAATTAGTGGTAATTAGGAAGGGATCCTGGTGTTAAGGAATCTCCTATTTGGTAGGAAATAACCAGTTGGTTGTGATTGCTGTGTATATATTGTAATGTCTGTGTTTAATATAGTTAATGTTAAGTAGTATCCATTTGATCTAACTCCTTAACGGTATATTTTCACCCTTCCGGCATCACTCATATTTTAATATACAATCACTTATTCCCTTTAATTCCATGGTTGCTAGACAGTACTCCTTTAAGAACATAAATTGAATCATTTAATTATCTTCCCATTTGTGACTCACTTACTCCAACTTATTCTTATTTATTCAAGTACATTCAGTTGAGTCGGTTTTTGTGGGGATAAATATTGCCGTGTTCCCTGTTTGTTCCTTTATTTGATGATAACTTGGGGTAGGTTTCACTCCCCAGGTATAAAGGATATTGATATCACAACAATATATAAATATATATATATATATGCTGATAACCACAAGGAAAGAAGAAAACAAGAAGTTCCCAAGCGCTTTCGTGTAATTCACATCTTCAGGGGTGAGTACAGACTAAAATAGAAGTGCAGAACAAGTTATATATATATATATATATATATATATATATATATATATATATATATATATATATATATATATATATATATATATATATATATATATATATATATATATACAGAGGAGGGTGAGAACAAGTCCACAGAGGTCAAGCATAGGTAATGACCCTACTAATCTTTACAAAAGCACCCCTGACAGACCATACCACCACACTGAAGTTCCACGGATATGGTATGATCTCCCGTCTTTACTGCTATCCAACGTCACTTCCCTAGCTAACAAGTTCGACGAGCTGGCAACTACAGTCAGGTCAACCGCCGCGAACGTCGTTGCCATATGTGAGGCTTGGCAAATTGTACCTGAAACGTGTCATATTGAGGGATATCAACTCTTTCATCACCTTCGTTCACAAAGACGCGGAGGGGGCGTTGCCCTCTTCTGTCAAGATGACCTACGCCCGTCATGCCTGGATGTTCAAGTCCCAGTAGATGTGGAAGCATTATGGGTACGTGTCGTGCTCCGGGCCCACCCACGCAACACTGCTTCCATTATAATCTGTGTGGCATACCATCCGCCTCGATCACCCACCAGAGACACTCTTATCAATCATCTCATCACCACCTCAGAGTTAGGTACCCATGTGCCAAGTTAGTATTATGTGGGGATTTAAATGAAATTGACACCACTGATATCCAGGACCAGCTATCACTATCACAAGTTGTGACCTTCCCCACACACGGTCAAAACACCCTTGACCTTATCTTAACTGACTTAGCGGACCAGTACCAACCACCTCAACCAATGCCTCCTATCGGGTGTAGCACACACTTATCAGTGCTCTGGTCCCCAGCTGCCACTCCCACTCAAGTACAGAGACCCTACATCAAGACCTACAGGCCGATTACTGACTCTGCAGTGCGCCTCTTTGGGCAGTGGATTGTTCACCATCCCTGGACTGAAGTACTTAGCGTGGATGACGTGGAAACCAAATGGATAAATTATACCAACACCACCACGGAAGCTCACCACCACTTCTTCCCCGAGAAGTCCGTCAGATCTCACCCAGCTGACTTGCCCTGGATCACACCTCGGATCAAAAGACTTATGCAACAGAGAGACAGAGCCTTTCATCTCAATGACCACATCCGCTACAGGTCACTTCGCAACAGAGTCATCCGCGAAATACGCACTGCAAAGAAGTCCCACTACCCAACCAAATTACAACACCTGAAGCAGACCAACATCAGTCAATGGTATGGTAAGCTTAAAGAACTCTGTGGACTAAACAATATGACACACCCCCTCCCCTTCCTTAGCCATCTCACTAATGTTGACGCAGCTGAGCAAACAAATAACCATTTCGCTACTATATGCCAGACGCTCCCACGGCTCGACACAACCACTCTCCCTGCTTACCTACCAGCCCCCCTTCCCACTGACTTAGTAGAAGAATTTGACGTAGCAAAACGCCTGGACAAACTAAAATTAAAACGCTCTACCACCCCCATTGACTTACCAATGAAACTCTTCAAGGAGTTCTCCCCGGAGCTTGCTAAACCCCTCTGCTCCATCATCAATGCTTCTCTCAGTCAAGCCAGATGCCCAGCTGACTGGAAGACCTCTTATGTATCACCAGTGCCCAAGTCAACCAGCCCACAATCCTTAAATCAGCTACGACCTATTGCAATCACCCCAATACCCAGCCTAATCTGTGAAAGTTTTGTGTTTGACTGGGCTTATGCTGATATTGCAGGAGTCGTAGACCCTCAGCAATTTGGCAACATGAAAACTTCCTCCACCACTCACTGTCTTGTCAGCTTTCTCGATTACATATACCGCCATCTCGAGAAACGAAAAACGTCTGTAGCTGTCGCCTTCATTGATTTCACTAAAGCGTTCGACCTAGTCGACCACAATATAATCATAAACAAAGCTATTGACCTCGGGCTTCGGAGAAGTCTCATACCATGGCTTACAGACTTCCTCAGTGACCGACGCCAAGCTGTACGCTTCCGAGGGGCTGTCTCCACCTTTCAGTCACTCACCTGTGGCGTCCCCCAAGGCACCAAGATGGGACCACTCTGCTTCCTTATGCTCATCAATGATGCCCTAAGAGAAACCCCTGCTCGCTGGAAATATGTCGACGACTCCACCATTGGGATCAGCGTCAACAATTCTGCTCCCAACTATACCGCCCTCCAGGATTTATTGAACAGCCTCCAAAACTGGGCCACCAACAACCATGTCACCATCAACCATACCAAGACCATGGTTATGCACATCAACCTCTCCTCCGACATTGTCCCACCTCCTTCCATTACCCTAGGTCCGAACACACTCCAGGTTGTAGATTCCACGAAGCTCCTCGGCGTCACCATAGACAACAAACTAAATTGGAAACCACACGTCAGTGAAGTTGTCAAAGCCTCCAGTTTCCGTCTCCACCTGCTCCGCCGACTCAAGTCCCTCGGAGTTCCTGCACACGAGCTCCTCAGTGTATACACAACATTCATACTTCCCAAGCTCACCTATGCCTCCCCCACCTGGTCTTCCTCCCTAAATGCCACACAACGTAAACACCTAGAAAAAGTGCAAAAGAGGGCATGCAAGATTATTCTCTCCCCTTCCTACTCCACATATCAAGAAGCGCTCAACACACTGACCCTTTCGACTCTCACTGACCATCACCACGACCTCATCTACAAATTTGGTAAGAAGCTTCTACACCATCCCCGACACCGGCTCCTACTACCACCTGACATCCCCTGTCCGAGAATTGCTGTTCGACACCACAACCGCATCCAGCCCATACGTGCACGAACTGATCGCTATAAGAACAGCCCAGTCCCAACCATTGTAAAAATTATCAATAACATGTAATAAATCAGTGTATTCACTCCCGGTAAACACTGCTCCTTACACTGTCACTATGTTGAAATGAACTGTAGTTTGAGCTGATCCCCATCTAAGTTATTATATGTCTTATTTGTGTCACTTATGTTACTTGTATATTATTTGTAATTCGTAACCCATTCCCCAAATATGTAACTGTAAATTTTCAGCCTTCTGGCTGCCAAGCTCTTTCAATAAACCGTTAATTATTATTATTATTATTATTATTATTATTAGTCAGGTCAGAGGGAAAACTGACCCAACCTTCTCACCTGGTTACAAATCTTCTTAATTACAAAATTGTCTAATTTGTACATACCGTTACTCAAATTCATGTTAACGGATTCGGTATGTTTAATGAGACTAGATTCTATAATGTTCCAACTGTCAATTGAATTACAATGTAATATTGAGGAGGCATTATCCCAGTCAATGAAATGTTTATTATCCCTCAAATGAACGAACAGAGCATTGGATTCCTGGCCTGTCCTAACACTGTATTTATGTTGTTTAAGCCTAGTTACAAGATCTTTACCTGTTTGGCCTAAGTAAAACCTATTACATTCCTTGCAAGGGACTTTATAAATGCAGCCATTTGTATTATTGATTAACATCTGTTTAACATTGCATACCCACACACCTGCAATCCTCAGTTGTTTACCAATTTACGTGTGCCAGCTGTAGGGCAGCATATATAGGTAAAACTAAAAGACATTTGATAACTCGCATCCATGAACACTTGGGCCGTTCCTTTCGAACAGGCCATTTAATAACACAACCATCACATTCAGCTATTCGTAACCACGCCCACCAACATGACCATCCGTTTTCGCCGTCTGATTTCTCAGTTCTTGGCAAGAGCGACTGTGATACAGACCTCTTCATTATGGAGGCATTACACAAGTATAAAGAAAAGCCATCGCTTTGTGATATGGCCTCTAGTGAATTGTTATGTTTTTCACATTAAGGCTCGTCTGAATTAAGGTAATACCCCCCCTGTACATTTTATTTCATACTTTGTATGTACAGGTAGGTCTCTCGTCATTTTTGTCGATTTTGAAGTGGATTGCTCTTTTTAAAATTTTTGATGTTTATCGAAGGTAAATTTTCGTATAATATTATGTTTTTATTGTATATCACCTGAATTTTTAAACTTTTTCAAAACTTTTTAGGCTCTGATGATGGAAAAGGATTATTCCGAAACGTTAGCAATTAAATGAAACCCTACTTCAAGATGTTTGTGTTTACCCTGGTTCTCCTCTTCAATATAAAACTACGCTTTCCACGAAACAAGTCCATTGCTGAAGTTATATATCGCATGTTATGAAGGTGTGCATGAAACACCATTTTCCTGGTGTATAAGTATATGTGCGAGCACTCGTATATATGATTGCCAGTTCACACATTCCTTCTGCAGCAGGAAAAAACGCGAATGCGTAGGAAAGACATACATACAAATATATGTATATGACGATTTACACTGAAATCACCTTACGGTTATCCACTGATTAAAAAAAAATGATCGGGGAATACTAATGTTCAGTTTGTTTATCTAAGGTCACAAGTGTGTCATTATATTTATTGGGAAAGGTTCCATTTGTCATGCGGTGAGAACATTGGACTGTTAATAAAAATAGGAGTACAGTATGCGGTAGTATTGCCTCTAGTTAAAGGAGAAAAAATCATAGAATTGCGGCAAGCGGATGCATTTCTTCTGGGATAAGCGAAAAAGCAATAACCTCCTGTATTTTGTAAATTAGGAATTCTAGGAAGGTGTGTACAGGCAAAAGATGGCCATCCACTGTCTGAAACCCGTGTTAATTAAATCAGCAATGAGCTTGTCCTTGATATAAGATATAAACGGGAGAAAACTAATTTCATCACTGAGTTTATCATTGGTAAAATATAGAAATTGGAGAGAAAAAAAATCTTACAATTGGTTTGTAGAGCGTAGTTTTAAACGATAATACAGATGGTGTACTTGATATGTCTGCAGTTTGAGCAGATGTGTCCAGAATATCGTTGACATCCCTGGGTAGTAACTCTGGGTGTACCCTTTAAAGTCTGTACGCATGTACTACGTTTGATGTTTGTGTGATTGATTTCAAAAATTTAAATTTGTTATCCATTTCCTTGGCGGTAATCAGGAATGGAACTGAAAATTTGGGCGCAAGTTTGGAGATCCATTCAGGTTCTCTTACCCTAACAGCGTCTCCTATTTCTAGCGTTAAAGGCTTAGCCTGTTTGGTTAGGTTATAGGTTAGGTTATAAATCATTTCAGTGTGTGATGCTACTAAATGTGTCCGTGGATCTTCGCAAAAACGTTAGTTAAACTCGTCTGAGCTACCGACTCACCAGTTAATGCTACAATCTTTCTGTAGTCGGCAAGCAACTCGACGAGCTTAGTCTTGCCTTGAGGATAATCAATTACCTTAACTTGTGATGCTATTTGATCCATCCTCTCCTGTCTGGTTTGTGTAAGTGTATGTGTAACACTACCAATTGGGAATTGTGTAGGCTGTAGAGCAACAATAGTATGGTAAACCAGATAATCACACAAACAACTTCCCTCTTTCAATTTTCTGGGAGTGCCTGTTCTGTTGAGAATGAGGACATCTGTTAAACCACCAGGACGAATTGCACTCAATGTAGATTCACATGAATGACCTTTAACACTAGAAGTTTCTGTAGGACAGACTACGTCAATTCCCGTGCATCCATCAGGTAAGCGAGCAGTGCCCCTGGTTATTTCCTCATTCTGAAAATGCAGAGTACCTGTTGAGACTGCAGGTATTACTATTCAATTGTTGCTGCTAAAAATCACGCCAGGTAAATTAGTCGGTAGTTTCTGGGACGCACTGGGAACCCATCTTCCTCGTTGTAGGAGAATTTGCTTTAACTTTCATCCAAGCGATGAGCAATGGAACAGAGTTGTGCCTGGCACAATAGGTAATGCCACAAAAAGTGAAGTATGTCGATTTGGCTGGACATCAATCATGTTGTGTTTGAGCATTGGAAGACCAATTAATCCATCAGCTGCAGGAAATGGTTTACCACGTTTAGGAAAACGTAGAGGTAGTGTTACCACTCCCGTAGTTTCCACCTTGTCAGGATAGTTATTGTCATATTTTATTGACTATCTGCGTAAGGTAAATTGTCATGTTGCCTGGTTAGGGGCGTCTGTCCGTTTCATTCAATTTAAGGAGTCGAAGCATATTTTCAGAGTGTCATGGGTGTCGAATGAGTTCGAGAGTTATTTAATATCAAGGGAGTTTACATAGAAAAGCGGATAATGGAAAAATCGTGCAAATGGTGATGCAAGCATGAAATTTGGCATGATCATACCCTAGGCCAGATAACATGTGGATTGCCTTTGGCCAAGGAGCCAGTTATTGATGGATTCCAGTTCATGATGTAGTTTCTGCGATAGGGCCTAAGAAAGCTAGTGGGATCCTATACTTTCATGCTTTCACTGGCTGTGACGTTGTGTCTGGCTTCCGTGGGAAAGGAAAGAAATCTGCATGGCAGACATGGAATGTCTGTGATGAAGTTTCAGAAACATTCACCAAACTCAGCCAATGTCCAACAACAGTTGCTGATGTTGACCTGCAGAAGCTGGAAAGATTTGTTGTCCTCATGTACGACAGATCTAGTGCAACCACTGGTGTAGATGAGGCAAGACTAAATCTCTTTTCCCTCAAGCAGAGACCAAATGACTCCATTCCACCAACCCAGACAGACCTCAAGGAACATGCAAAGCAGGCTGCCTACCAGGCTGGTCAACAATCTCCAATCCAGAAACCAGCAGTCCTGTCAACTGGGGATGGACGACTCTGCCCCGGATTGCGACATGCTGTCAGGAGCTGACCAAATGTTCCTGTAAGAAAGACTGCAACCAAAAATGCAAATGCTTTCGCTCTGGACTTTCCTGCACAGCACTTTGCAGCTGCTTATGTGAACATCAGTAAATGCACAAAGATGTACTGTCAGGACAAGTCACAGGAATCAGTGCTAATAGTGAGTACTTTTTTTTAGTAAGTTCTTTTTTGCTATATTTTTTACTAAAAGTGTTATTTTATGTGGATAAAAATGTTACAATGGACTTAAAACTATAAAAAAATCATCTGAGCATGCTTGAAAACATACATATCGACACCAAGATCACTCAGATTGACCAACTAAATCAATTTCTATAAGAAAAATCTACTTTTGAAGGTCACTATGGCGGCTATCTTGAAAAATGGCCGCCATCTTGGATTTTTAAATGGCCAATTAGGCAGACTTGACTGGTAACCATTAGAGAATTACCATGCAAAATTTTGTGCTTGTATCACCAGTTGCATGATTCTCTTGAAAAATTGCATTTAGCTGCCCCACTAACATGGGGACTGTATAAGTGAGCATTCGAACCTGCAACGAGCTTGTGTGTGGGGGAGTTGTATGGGTGTGTTCGAGACTGGTAAGAGAGCTTATGTCTGGGACGCCACCTCCTCCAATCAGCACTCACTCCACACTTCTCATGGTGGACGGACGATTTCCTCCTCCCTCTTTATGCACTGTTCTTATGCACTGTTTTGTAAGTACAGTATTTGATGTGGTATCTAGTTAGGAATTTATTACTTGGTATAATTGTTTAATTTATTGTTGTGTGAAGACGAATTTGTTTTAAATCTACAGTTGGGTGGTGGTAGCCAGTTCACCGGTGTCCACTGAGCTCCAGAATCTTGAATCCTGCCACTTCTGTTGTGAGGCAGGACTTATTTAGCAGAGGTCTCCACCATTGTGTTATAGGGCGAGAATTCCCAATTCCAGTGAGAAGTGGAGACTGGAAGACCCACCAAGAGAGGTTCCGGTTTGTTGTTTGGCCGATAGACTTGGTCCTGTCTTGCTTCTCCGAACTGGTACAGTCTATTGGGATAACCTTCCTGTTCGTCAGGCAACTAGAAGTCCTTGGCTGTGCGACTCTGCCCTCTGCAAGTGATTCTGCAGAGCATTTCCTATTATACCATACTCCTATGTCTGGTGCTTGAAGTAGCTGGTACCTGGTGTTTGATACCAGCCTCTGTAATTCTAAATTTATGTGTGTATGCTTGTATGGATGTATGGGTGAGGCGTGACTGGGTTGGTTATGGATTATGCAATATTTATATATGGATATGTTTTGATTATATAAACAAAATTAGCCTTGTATTTCCTTTGGACCTAGAAGAGATAATCCCGAGTCAGTATTAAAGTATAAAATATATAGTGGCTATAGAAGTTTAGACTCACTACCTCTGAACTTCGATTGCCTGGAGGTTGCATCTGGTCGTCATGGATAACCTCCCTTACACACCTGGGTACCAGAAACTCCTGAGAGATCGGTGTCAGTAGGTCTAACTATAAATCTGCAGTGCGATGAACGTCACTGTAGTTCTTGATAGGACACTAATGAGAGTACATATGCGCATGCACCCGTATTTATATCTATGGAAAGTACATTGTTACCCACTCACCTGAACAGACAACACTTCTGATTTGCTCAACGCGATAAAAGTGTTGCTTTGCGTTGGTAAGGTTGTACATATCCCATGGGTTGAACAAGGTGCTGGTCTTTCCTCGACTGCTTATAATAGTGATGACACTACTGTCGCTGCTGTGGTACATCATATCTTGTGTCCTTACACCGGTGGATTGCTACACAGAGTTGGGAATCATGTGAGTTATAGTCGTGGAATGCACACCACTTATCACCTGTCGGAGCAGCTGCAGACTTGGTCTTAGCAAATGTATGTAATCACTTATAATAAAAAACTTTGAACTTGTATGTTGAACTGGAACGTTGAACAAGCTAAAAAAAGTTTGTCTCTCTCAAAAAAAGATGATATCACATGTGCAAAAATGGATAACTTTGTAAAACACTGACCAATAAATCCCTTTTGTTTTGTTTTTTGTATAACACTGGTTTTTCAACACTGTGAAATCGATATTCTTTGGCTACCACCTTATGAATCCTTCTGTTTACCTGTAGCAATCACTGTTGAATGTCCTTTCACATGGGTGTCAGGGCTGCAACGAGCAGGATGGTTGCCCACCGCTCCTTTGCTTGCACCCCGCTGTTCGTTCAAATTCTGGTTGTGTTCTCATCTGAGGTTCTGGACTCGTGGGCTGATTCCCCAGACCTTCACAAATCGACTGTCAACCTCCTGACACCTACCCCAGCTACTACCGCGGCTACCACGTCATCGCCAATTCCTCCACACAGTCTGTGCCCTGATAACTCTCCTGTGTAGCAAGACATCGCCCGCCAGCGACAATTGAGGAAGCTGACTGGACCTTCCCCCTGAGAGCGGATCACTGCTTTCCGGAACCTTCCACAGGGCCGCCGGCGTAGGAAATATCTTTTCATTGTTTGATCCTCTTAATTGTTTAACTCCCAGAATTGTTTTACTCCCTTAATTGTTTGATTCCATTAATTGTTTAGCTCCCGTAATTGTTTGACTCCATTAATTGTTTGACTCCCGTAATTGTTTGATTCTCTTAATTGTTTGACTCCCGTAATTGTTATTTGATATTTGTGTGAGTGGTGTCAGAGTTTGTGTTATTTTCAGAGTAAAGAGATGTCAATCTCGAACGGTTGTTTGTTATCCATCAGAAAACCATTGTTCTTGACTTTCCTTTTATAAGATCCTGATTAGGCTAGTAATGGATTCTTAGCCCTAAGTCCCAGGCCTTTACAAGTGGCGACCGTGCCAGGATTCTCTCTAACCTTGGTTTCTGAGGGCTAACATTCGTTCTGGTGTTTGTTGAAAGTCGCCGTGTGCGCGTGGCTTGCTGTCTGAGGCCCAGAAGTAAGTGTTGTTCCGTGCTTATCTCTTCCTTCTGTTGTGCTAATTTTGTTGCTCTCCCTTGTTCTAGGGAAGTTAATTAATGTTGGTTGGGGTGCACTGTGAATGCTGTCATAGCATTTTGTTGTTGATTCACCTAGTGCGGTTTCTTTTCCCTGAGGTGATTTAACTGGGACTGGGTGCGAAACAAGGTTTCCTCCAACCGGATCAAATCACTTATTGGTTTCATTGAGCCACTAAGTAGTTACTTTTGGCTAGATGCCGGGTAAGTTGTTTAATTTGTCACTTTGGCTCTTGGCCTTTTGTATCATTGTCTAGTTTTGAGGAGTTGAAAGGTCAAGCGGTGGCCCTGGGTCTGACAGGTGCGGAGGTTGGTCGGTATGTGATTTACCAACAAACGGCCGAGAAAGAGCACGGCACAAGAGAGAGAGACGAACGCAACAGCAAGAGAGAGAGAGAGAGAGGAACGCAACAGAGAGAGAGAGAGAGAAAGAAAGTTTGAATTAGCTAAATTGCAGGCAGAGAAGGACATAGAACTAGCTAGGATTAATGTTCAAAGTAGACCAGAATCCTCTGGCCCTATACAAGATAATGTTGTAAAACCTAGTTTGCCTGTTTATCGTGAAGGAGAAGACATCGCCTCCTACCTTGTTAGGTTTGAATGGGTAGCTGAGCTGCTTGGTGTGGACAAAGATAGCTATGCTGTAAGATTGGGTAGCCTACTGAGTGGGAAACCGGCAGTGGTGGGCACGGTTCCACTAATCCGCTAACCGCTAATTAGCGAAGCTAACTTTCTCGTTAGCAGATTAGCTCTTTCGATAACTTTGGAAACCATTAGCGGACCAATTAGCTTCCGCTAAATTTAATGCCGCTAACTTTAAGTCCGCTAACAAAATTTATACATGTTTGTTCCTGTCTGTTGTAAGCTTGTGACGCCGCGACGTGTCTCCAACAGCCAGTCAGGCATGCTTAGCTGACTGCGTGTTAGTACGTGCAAAGATATCTTGAGGGCCAAGAGAGCCACCCTGTCAGATGGCAACTTTGAGAGGCTGATGTTTATGAAGGGCAACCAGCATCACGTCGAGGCGAAGGAGAAGGCCCAGCCACTACAGCCGGATACTTTTTTTTACAGTAAATAAAAACAGTCAGTGTATGTTGAGAGAATCATAGAATGTAATTGTAAACTAATGTATAATTTCATTTCTCATTTATTTGTCAATTTAATTAGGATTTTTTTGTGTCAATATATTTGGTTATGCTAAGTACTGCATAAGTTCATAACCAGGATGTCATCCAAGGTGTGCGCCAAACAAAATTTTCTTAAAACTTACTTTTCATTAAAGTTTAGAGTTTTGTTTATTTATATGACTAAGACCAAAAATAAGTTATATAAAAATGCACTGGTATAATGTGTATGTGGTTGGTATTGCATATTTACATGAATAATGAATAAGGCCGATAAGTTGTATGAGAATGCAAATTAATTATTTGTGAAATTGTGTACAGTGTACACCTTGATAAGTTGATCATCATCTGATCTTGGCATGATGCTATTTGCTACCTATGCTATACAGTACTACAGTTTTTGGATTCGTTTAATACTTTTCGTACAGTAAATAAAGATTATAAAGTGTATGTTGAAACTTGAATATAAACTAATGTTTAATTTCATTTGTTCATTTAATTATTTGTGTACACCTTGATCATCATATGATTTTGGCATGCTATGCCTTTTTGGAAAGCTCTATGTCTAAGCTACAAAACATATGGAAATTTCCGCTCTCTAGGTCTATTTTTAAGGGTTTTAGAGCCCCCTCCCCCCCCCAAAAAAAACGCAGCTAAATCCATACAATAAAAGTTAGCGGTTAGCGTTAGCTTCTGCTAATTTTTTTAGCTGTTTAGCGGTTTAGCGTTAGCGAAGTTAACTTTTTAGTTAGCGGATTAGCGGTTAGCGAAGCTAACTTTTCGTTTAGCTGTGCCCACCACTGGAAACCGGTACAGATTTATACGTCCCTGTCTGCCGACACCACTAGAGATTACTCTTTGTTGAAGCAAGCTCTCTTGAGAGGGTTTAACAAGACTTCTGATAGTTATCGTGTTGATTTCCGCAGAGCAAAGATTTGGGCAGGCGAAACATACCAGCAATTTTCAATCCACCTGGGTCGTTTGTTTCAACAATGTGTAGAGGCTTCAGAGGTTGATGAAACATTTGTCTCCCACTAACTTTATGATATTGGATCAGTTTCTGTCTTCTCTACAGCGAGACCTGAGAATATTCATCAAGGAACGCAGGCCAGCGACGCTAGGAGAAGCTGTACAACTTGCTGACGACTGGACGTCCGCTCGCAACGCCTACCCCAAGTCTCACACGCCTCCAGTGAAGAACACGAAGCCTCCGGCCTCCAAGGAACCATTCCCGGGAGTAGAGAGGAGAAGTTCACCTGCCGTGCTGTGCCACAACTGTGCAAGAAGAAGGGCACATTCGTTCTCGCTGTCCCAGGAATCCCCGCGCCTTCAAATCTACCGACATTCATCAGCCCAGCAACAAGGTCGGATTCTGTTTGGAAGACAGGAGCTGTCCCCATTATTGTGTCAGTGGAACGATAAATGGGTCTTGGGTATTTGCTATCATTTGGGACATCGGTTGCTCATGTATTATTGTCTCTGAGGAAGCCCTGCCTGACTCTGACATCTCCAGCTGCTCGAAAGTTGGTGTCGCTGATTACTTAGGCCGTGTTGACCAGTTCCCTGTTGTTAGTTGCTACCTGCGTTGCCCCTATTTCATTGGTTGGTCTGATGTGGTATGAGCGCCCATTAAATTCGCTAGTGATCTCATTGGAAATGATCCCGGAATTCGTGACCCTAACGACCCGGAACCCTTAAAACTCTCCTTGCCACTAGCTCAAGTCTCCTCGCCACTTAACAACGCCGCCTCGCCACCTGCCGACGTCGCTTCGCCACCCTTACACGCCACCTCACCTCCAGCAGTCGGCGAAGGTGAAACGACTGCATCCTCTGGCTCTGCCGAAATTGCAGCCACTGACTGTGACGCCCAAGGAGTTCTCCAAGCTTCAAGACTCGTGTACCAATCTGACGCGGGTGAGGGAGAAGGTGACTTCCGGGGAGAAGGACCAGGCTAGAGATGGGTCTGCCTACAGGATTGTTTGTATTGATGGTCTGTTACATAGGTGTTGCGTGTCATCCAAGCAACCAGCCAAAGTGGGTAAATTTTTACTGGTTGTTCCTGCTGATTGTCGTAGCATCATTCTCTCTGTAGTTCACGAAAGCCCTCTAGCAGGACACTCTTCTCATAGGAAGACTCATATGAAGGTTGCTGATCAATTTTACTGACCAGGTATGGGAGCGGATATTAGAGCCTTTTGTAGGAGTTGTGATCAGTGCCCACGTATGTCCTTACCCATCATTACAGAACCATTTTCTCGGATAGCCATAGATTTTATTCGACCATTCTCACCCCCTTCCTCTAATAAGCCTAAATTATATCAAGCTAATTTGTTAATGAAATATAATTGCAGGACCTACATTGCTCGTGTCCTTGACGACGTTCCGAAGCTGGAGTCAGTCGAGGTACTACCCTGCAAGAGTTCCTGTGAAGATCAGGCGCCAGACTCGTTGTTGTTGAGATTGTCGGACCGTAGTCCGACACGGGCCTTTGCCTATAGGCGGCCCGTTTGGCAGTTCCGGCTGGAGCTCCTGGAGCAGCCAGGCCGGATTGGGATTGGAGGTGGTCCTACCTGCAGATTTGGAGGATACTGCAGGTTGCAAGTGTGAGCGGATCCCCGATCAGTGAACGCTTACCACCAACCCCCACTCTTGGACGTGGTCAGTTTCGGAGTGGCGCGCCCCCGGAACTGGGGTCCGCACTTGCTGGGAGAGAATACTTTCTAAGCTATCTGAGTGGTGGGTGTCGTGTGATGACCCTGAGAAGGTGGTGAATGTGGTTTGTTTGGGCCTTTCGGGTTAGAGTGGCCGCTGGTGTTGTGTGTGCTTCTTGGGAGTTTTGAGTTCTGTTTCGGAGGCTTTGTGTGACTTGGCAGTCGAGGAGATAGTGTTCAAGTGGGTTGGCTGCTGGCTCCTGACCGTAGGTGCATTCCATGACGTCATTTCCAATCATCTGCCAGGAGCACTTGTACCCTAGTCGTAGTCGATGAAGGCTAACTTGGGTTTGTCTTGGTGTTTTCTTGTCTGCGAAAGGTAGTTCCCCTTTTGTGGCCTCCAGGTACCATTTGGCTGATTGGGAACCAGCGTTGAATGCGTGAAGGAAGCTCTTTTGGATGTGGAGCTTGCTAGTCTTTCTGAGGTGATTCTTGATCTGTTGCACGCTTGCTGGAACTTGAATGTGTACGCTACTAGAACGTGTGGCTGCCTTGGCTGCTTCGTCTGCCACCTCGTTTCCCCCGATCCCTACATGACTGGGAATCCAGTGTAAGACGACTGGGCGGTTTTGTCTTTGGAATTCCTGTAGCTGTGCGAGGATCGAGGTTATGATGTGGACGTTGTCTCTTGGTTGACTGTGTTGCAGCGCCTGCATGGCCGATTTCGAGTCCGTGTGAATTATAATGGACTTGTTGTGTTGTTGCAGCGTGTTGTAGGGCCTTTGAGATTGCTACCAGCTCTGTTTGTAGGGTGGAGCAGTCATTAGAAAGTCTCCATCGGAGGGTCTGACCTTGGGTGTAGAAGGCCTCTCCGGATGTATAATGTTTTGGATCCACCGAGCCGTCTGCGAAGTATGATGCTGCATCAGCCGGTGTCTCGGTGGCTATGGCTTCCAGAGTTATTTTTTTGAAGTCCTCCTTCTGGAGGTTGGCTTTGCTATCACCTAGGTCGATAATTTTGAATGTGGCTGGTGGAGGGCTCCATGGTGGAGGAACAACGTAACCATTGTCTCGTGTGTCTTGGTTGTTCTTGACGAGTGTTTCTGCTTGCAGGTGTCGGATGACCTCGCTTGCCTCGTGCGACCAGGTGGCCCCTCGCACTCTGTGGTCGAGGTGGAGGGAGGCACTGATTCGAATTTTGGTAGCTGTGGGCTTATGTGATCTACAGATTTTGGCGAGGAGACCGGCTGTCACCTGCTTGACTCGTACTGCCAGGGGTGGTAGTTCAGTTTCCATTTGCAAATTGCAAATTCTGGTCCACATGGGTGCTCCGAGCATGGTCCTGAGAGCATTATTTTGGATGACTTCTAGCTTAGCTATTTGGTCTTCTCTCAGTCCAATGAGTGCTGGAGCACTGTAATCTACCAGCGATCTGATGGCGGCCGTGAAGTAGGCTTTGAGCATATGAAGGTTTGCTCCTGCGGTTGTGCTGGTGAGCGACCTCATTATATTGTCTGCTCTTCGTCCTGAGCCTGAGATACTCGAGTTTGGCTTGAAAGTGAGTTTCTGGTCAAACCAGATTCCAAGACACTGGTGGGCGTTGGTCCAGACTACCGGCGTGTTTTGTATGGAGAGCATCTTGTTTGGTGTGTCTGTGCAGATGGCCATCGCTTTCGACTTGGCTGGATTTATCTTGAGTCCAAGTCTGTTGCACTCCTCTTCTATAAGTTGGAGTGCGTGTTGCGTGTTGGCTAGTCTGTTTGATCCTCTTACTATAAGCTGTAAGTCGTCTGCATAGCATAGGAGCTTGGCTGTTTGTCTGAAAGGAAGTTTGACAAGATTTTCCATCAGGACATTGAACAGCATTGGACTGAGGATGCCTCCTTGTGGGGTTCCGTTTTCATGGACCCTGTAGCTTGAGGTTGCTCCCTGAAAGCGTACTCTTGCTTCTCTCTGTGTGAGGTAGTTCTGGATCCACCCCAGCAACCTTCCTTTGATGCCTTTTTCAGCGAGCGTCGTTATAATGGCCAGTGGATTTGTTAGTTCGAAGGCCGTCTCCAGGTCGAGGAAGACCACCAGAGCTGGTTTGTAGTCCACTGTGCTGAGTATCTCGGCGATGTTGTTGCCTGTGCCGGTGTTCTCGGTGTAAGCAAAAATGTGAGGGTGTGGGCTGCCTACTTTCCACTTGAGTCGGTTGAGAGCCATTCTTTCTCCCGTCTTCGCTATGCAGCTGAGAAGGGAGATGGGCCTCGGTTTGTCTGGTTCTCTGGGCTTCTGAATGGGCTGTATATCTGCCTTCTTCCATTCCGGTGGAAGTCTTTGTGCTGTCCACGAAGCATTGATGACTTGTAGCAAAGCCTCGTGTCCGGCTTTTCCGGCGTGGGAAAGCATGGAGTAGGTTATCCTGTCGGCCCCTGGAGCTGTGTCCTTGCTTCGTTTTAACGACTTCTGGAGTTCTTGCTGGTTGAAAGGTCTGTCGGTGTCATCTTCACTGTTGCAGGCCTCTTCGATCATCTGGAGTCTGACCTGTCGCAGACGCCGTTGTGTCTCCTCCGCCTGTCTCGGGAGGTTTTTCGTTGCTGCTCGGTCAGAGAACAGTTTTGCAAGTCTCTCGGCTTCCTCTTCTGGGTTGGGATGGGTTGGTGGTGGTGGTGGTGTTGCCTTCCCAGATGCTCTTCGGATCTGGGCCCACATCTTGCCAAGGGAGGTGTGCTCGTTCAGTTCAGAGCACCACTTGAGTCAGCTTACGTTTTTTATTTCTTCCTTCTCTTCCCTGGTATCCTTAACTATGACTTGCAGGAGATGTCTGTTTGTTTCCGTGGGATGTCTCCTGTAGTTTCTTAGGGCGATGTTCACTCTGTGGTTGAGTTCTTTCACCCTGGGACAGTAGTACCAGTAATCATTGTACTGTCTTGATGTGGGTTTTGTTATTGGGATAGCCTCTTCTGCCGCTTGGTGAAACGCCTCGACCAATTGTTGGTGGAGGGTTGTCTCGTCCACGGGTGCTGCGCCGGCCGGCTGTGATTTTTCGCGCCACTTAGCCAGGTGTTTCTTAAAGAGTCCCCAGTCTGCCTTTTGGGTATTGTATCTCCATCTCGGCGGGGGTGGAGTGGGGAGTTTGTTCACCTTCAGCGTTGTTAGGGTGGCGAAGTGGTCGCTGGTCAGCGTGGGGTGTAGCTGCCAGGAGGCCGAAGGCTATAGTGCACTGGAGACGAAGGTTAGATCTAGCCTTCCTCCCCTAGTGTGGGTGGGCTCTCCGGTGTTCAGGAGGCAAATCTCGGGTGTGTCTTGAAAGGTGGTGTATAGGTGTAGGCCGTCTTCATTTGTGGGGCTTACCGAACTTAGGAAGGGATGATGTGCGTTGAAATCCCCTATGAGTGAGGCGTGGTCAGCGGCTGAAGCGAATAATTGAGTCACCTCCAGTGAGCCCCTTGGGTTCTTGTAGATGTTGTGAACAGTTAATTCCCGTTCTTGGAGGGTTACTTTGAGGGCCTGTGTCTCGATGTTTTCCCCACATGGAAATTGCTGCATGAACTCGGAGGAGGGTATGCTTGACTTGACCAAGATCATACATCCTCTTGTTGATGCCTGCGTGAAATGCCTCCTGTATGTCTTGTAACCACTGAATTTGAAACAGTGGTGTTCTTGTAGAAGTGTTTCTTGTAGCAGTATGATGTCAAGCTTGTCCTTGGCTGCTGCTTCTTGCAGGAGGTGTTTCTTGTTTTTGATGCCCTGAGCATTCCATGTAAGGATGTTCAGGGTGTTGATGTTTTCCACCACTGTTTCATCGGGGACTTCTGGTGGTCCTCGATGGAAATGTTCAGGTCCGATTCCGGCTGGATCAGGTTCATATCTTCTTGTTCTGTGGTTTTTGCCTTCTGGGCCGTGGTTCGGTTCAGGGGAGTTGAAACGTCCAATTTCTTTCTGGGAGCTGTCGGTATCTTTGGTTCTCTGGTGGCCTTCTTCGGTGTAGAGTGTACCTCGGCTGTCACTCGTGTGAGGACCGGCGTGGCTTCCTCCACTGAGGTGGCTGGAGCTGTGGCGACTTGCCCGAGGACGCTCCCCATGAGTATTTGGAGCTGTGTGGGTTGGATCTTGTGGCCCAGTAGTCCGGCTAGGCCCTCCGCGAAGGTTGTCAGTACCTTGGCTAGGTCTGATACGTGTATCATTCCTTCTGGTGCCTTGGTGTGTGCTTCTTTTGTCTTTTTCGTGGTTGTCGTTGTCTGCTGCTTGGGTGGCTGAGGTGTGGCCGTAGTGAGGCCAGGAAACTGGGCTGCACTTTGGGTGTTGACCGGCTGAGGAGGTTGGCTTTGTTGTTTTGGCCTTTGAATTCCCCACACGAAGGTACTTGGTGGGGCTGGTGTGCAGGCGGTGGGGGCCAGTCTTGCTGCTGGTCGGTTTGCCTGGACCCTCTTTGTCCTCTCGGAGCATCCAGGGTTCCAGGCGTGGTGTTTGCCCCCGCAGTTGGCACACTTGGGGCAATTTTTTCTCCATTTTTCAGCTTGGTGAGGCAGGAGTGTGTGCCGTGCTTCTGTGCGCAGACTGCGCAGATTTCCTTGTACGTGCACCTTGTCTGATGGTGCCCGTATTTCTGGCATCTGAAGCACCGCAGGGGCTCTGGGACGAAGAGCCTCACTTCGTAGATCCCCCAGGTTTTGAGGTCTATGGTGCTGGGGGGTGAACCGTAGTGCGTTATGAGCACTTGTTTTGTGGTGGCCGTCTTGTCGGACAGGGGAGAGCATCTCTCGGCTTTTAGGATCTTCGGGTGGTTCTCCAGGGGTTCGAGGGGTAGTTCCTTTGGGTACCGGAGGACTACCGACTTCATCAGATTCTGGGCTGGGTCCAGCTTGGTTGATGCAACGGTGGTGGTGTTTTGCAGGTAAGTGTCGAGGGTGGTGGCGGAGTCCTTGTCTTTGGGGTGAATAATCATCTCCCCCTTTAGGTTGGGCCGCACTGAGAACTTGGCCAGTGGATTTAGTTTTTCCATCTCTGTGATGGCGGCATATGTCGTTTTTGTGTCCGTTTTCGAGATCCGGAATTTTGGCAGTGTCGTTGGAGGTGAGCTGGTGGTGGTGATGGGTGCCTTTTGGGCTGCTTGACGGCATTCGTTTCCCGAAAAAGCACGTCGGCGTTTTTTGTTTTCTACCTTCGTCCAGTTGTCGTCCTCAGTGGCGGTAGCAGTGGTGGTGGAGTTGTTGGAGGTGGTGGCAGTGTTCCTGCTTTTCAGGGCTTCGTTGAAGCCGCGTAACTGGTCCGCCTTCTTTGTGCGGAGCCTGTCGTGGTTCGGGTCGTCAGGTTGGAGGTTCAGGCGGGGGTCGCGGTTAGGAGGGCGTACGCGCTCCATAACCTGTGTTTTTTTTTGTTTATGTTTTTTTTTTGTTTTTTAGAGCCTACCTATTCCGGTTGAGTAAGTAGCAGAGGAATTTCAGCACTCCCCATAGGCAATGATGGCCAGGTGGTGGTCGTAGAGTGGTTCCTGAGCTTCTCTCCCGGAGCCCCGTTGGGGAAACCTACTTCCTAGTGTATGTGACTGCTCACTTATAGACGTGAGCTAAGTGTGCCTATTGGGAAGGATAAGGATTGCTACCCTCTTTCCAGGTGGACCCGCACGATCACGGTTTTCCTGGAAAGACTCGGCTGGGATGGGTTCTTGCTCCAACCCCCTTTCGTGTTCACAATCTCCTGGGAGGGAGGTGAACAGTTACAGGGGGGACCGCAGGACGAATACACTTTTTGAGGGTGCAGATCCCTAGGCCAGAGCGAAAAAAGGAAAAATAGCAGTAGAAGTAAAAGAGCACAAACCACGTCTGGAATATCGCGCTATAACTGCTCTCCAGCTGAAGTGTGGGTCACTCACACCACCAGTGGGGAGGGCAAGCTAATGCTCGATAATACGAAAACGCTCGTGAGTTGTTGTCGACGATGTCAGTGGTGGATGGTCCGGTCCGGGAAGATGGCCAACAATGGCACCAGAGAG
>NW_024732090.1:0-7573 GCF_018991925.1 Homarus americanus
CAGAGAAGTTCCACACCCGCATGGGAGACCGTCAAAGTCAATCGGGGGTCGATTTAATAGCATACTACAGAGAACTTACACACCCGAATGGGAGACCGTCAGAGTCAATCGAGGGTCGATTTAATAGCATACTATACAAAATGATCCGAGAATGTGCACACACCGAGTGGGAGGCGGTGATGAAAGCGTCCGCCCTTGTACACTGGATGGCACTATTTCACTGTAGTAAGGGGTAGGGGCACCTCGGTCATATTATACAACATACCAGAGAAGTTCCACACCCGCATGGGAGACCGTCAAAGTGAATCGGGGGTCGATTTGATAGCATACTACAGAGAACTTGCACACCCGAATGGGAGACCGTCAAAGTCAATCGGGGGTCGATTTGATAGCATACTACAGAGAACTTGCACACCCGAATGGGAGACAGTCAAAGTCAATCGGGGGTCGATTTAATAGCATACTACAGAAACTTGCACACCCGAATGGGAGACAGTCAAAGTCAATCAGGGGTCGATTTAATAGCATACTACAGAAACTTGCACTCCCGAATGGGAGACCGTCAAAGTCAATCGGGGGTCGATTTAATAGCATACTACAGAAACTTGCACACCCGAATGGGAGACAGTCAAAGTCAATCGGGGGTCGATTTAATAGCATACTACAGAAACTTGCACACCCGAATGGGAGACAGTGAAAGTCAATCGGGGGTCGATTTAATAGCATACTACAGAAACTTGCACACCCGAATGGGAGACCGTCAAAGTCAATCGGGGGTCGATTTAATAGCATACTACAGAAACTTGCACACCCGAATGGGAGACCGTCAAAGTCAATCGGGGGTCGATTTGATAGCATACTACAGAAACTTGCACACCCGAATGGGAGACAGTCAAAGTCAATCGGGGGTCGATTTAATAGCATACTACAGAAACTTGCACACCCGAATGGGAGACCGTCAAAGTCAATCGGGGGTCGAGCATACTTTACAAAATGATCCGAGAATCTGCACACACACACCGAGTGGGAGACGGTGATGAAAACGTCCGCCCTTATATGTTCGATTGCACTATTTCACTATATTAAGGGGAGAGGGTGCCTTCGCACACATATTCGGTGTGAAATATCTTCCGCCCCCCAGCGGAGCGCTTCGGCGCCTCTGCGAAGCAAAGCGCGGCATTCAAAAACAACAACCAAAATTGCCGTCGCTTTCCCTTCCCTGCCCTGCAATGGCTGGAGCAGCAGCAGAAGAAGAGAGAGAGAAAATAGTCTCATGGGGTCAGAGGAATGGCAGTGGAGCGCGATCTATGAATTTCACTAGCCAGGTCTGTCTCCCAAGTGAACATTATTACTCTCGGCGCTACGTCGCCTGCGATTTCGCGACGCTTGGCATCATGATGTCGTCGTATAGTCGGAACAGATTTATTAAAACGCCGCGAACAGTCGGGTTTTAACAACACTGCTGACGATCAAACAACTTCCACTCGCAAAAGGTCGCGATGCGGTGACTGTCCTATCGTCCGCTCCTGTATGCTGGATTGCACTAATTCACTATATTAAGGGGAGATGGTGCCTTCACACACCTATTCTGTGTGGAATATCTTCTGCCCCCCAGCGGAGCGCTTCGGCGCCTCTGCGAAGCAAAGCGCGGCATTCAAAAACAACAACCAAAGCTGCCGTGGCTTTCCCTTCCCTGCCCTGTATTGGCTGGAGCAGCAGAAGGTTTTTTAGAGAAAATAGTCTCATGGGGTCAGAGGAATGGCTGTGGAGGGCGATCTATGAATTTCACTAGCCAGGTCTGTCTACCTATTGAACATTATTACTCTCTCTCGGCGCACACGTCGCCACCACGGTTTCCGTGACAGCAGCAGCATCATGATGTTGCGTCTACCAATAAGGCCGGAACCGGTTATTCGGCTGTTCTCGAACAGTCAGGTTTTAAACTTGCTTAACAAACGATCAAACAACCTCCACTCTCGAGGTGCGGTACGGTGACTGTCCTATCGTCCGCCCCTGTATGCTGGATTGCACTAATTCACTATATTAAGGGGAGAGGGTGCCTTCACACACCTATTCTGGGGAATATCTTCCGCCCCCGCGGAGCGCTTCGGGCGCTTCTGCGTACAAAGCGCAGCATTCAAAAACAACAACCAAAGCGAAGCCACGGAGCCCCCTTCCCCGTTCTGTGTTGCTGGAGCAGCAGAAGGAGAGAGAGAGAAAATAGTCTCATGGGGTCAGAATAATGGCAGTGGAGCGCGATCTATGAATTTCACTAGCCAGGTCTGTCTTCCTATTGAACATTATTACTCTCTCTCGGCGCACACGTCGCCACCACGGTTTCCGTGACAGCAGCAGCATCATGATGTTGCGTCTACCAATAAGTCCGGAACCGGGTTATTCGGCTGTTCGCGAACAGTCAGGTTTTAAACTTGCCTAACAAACGATCAAACAACCTCCACTCTCGAGGTGTGGTACGGTGACTGTCCTATCGTCCGCCCTTGTATGCTGGATTGCACTATTTCACTATATTAAGGGGAGAGGGTGCCTTCACGTTCCATTCTGTGTGGAATATCTTCGCCCCAGCGAGCGCCGCGCTTTCATGGCTAAAGCGGTATTCAAAAACAAACCGTGTTGCCGGTTTCCTTCCTGCCCTGGTTATTGAGCAGCAGAAGGTTTAGAGGTGCGCTAGTCTCATGGGGTCAGAGGAATGGCTGTGGAGGGCGATCTATGAATTTCACTAGCCAGGTCTGTCTTCCTATTGAACATTATTACTCTCTCTCGGCGCACACGTCGCCACCACGGTTTCCGTGACAGCAGCAGCATCATGATGTTGTGTCTACCAATAAGTCCGGAACAGGGTTATTCGGCTGTTCTCGAACAGTCAGGTTTTAAACTTGCCTAACAAACGATCAAACAACCTCCACTCTCGAGGTGCGGTACGGTGACTGTCCTATCGTCCGCCCTTGTATGCTGCATTGCACTAATTCACTATATTAAGGGGAGAGGGTGCCTTCACACACCTATTCTGTGTGGAATATCTTCTGCCCCCCAGCGGAGCGCTTCGGCGCCTCTGCGAAGCAAAGCGCGGCATTCAAAAACAACAACCAAAGCTGCCGTCGGTTTCCCTTCCCTGCCCTGTATTGGCTGGAGCAGCAGAAGGTTTTTTAGAGAAAATAGTCTCATGGGGTCAGAGGAATGGCTGTGGAGGGCGATCTATGAATTTCACTAGCCAGGTCTGTCTTCCTATTGAACATTATTACTCTCTCTCGGCGCACACGTCGCCACCACGGTTTCCGTGACAGCAGCAGCATCATGATGTTGCGTCTACCAATAACTCTGGAACAGGGTTATTCGGCTGTTCTCGAACAGTCAGGTTTTAAACTTGCCTAACAAACGATCAAACAACCTCCACTCTCGAGGTGCGGTACGGTGACTGTCCTATCGTCCGCCCCTGTATGCTGGATTGCACTAATTCACTATATTAAGGGGAGAGGGTGCCTTCACACACCTATTCTGTGTGGAATATCTTCCGCCCCCCAGCGGAGCGCTTCGGCGCCTCTGCGAAGCAAAGCGCGGCATTAAAAAACAACAACCAAAGCTGCCGTGGCTTTCCCTTCCCTGCCCTGTATTGGCTGGAGCAGCAGAAGGTTTTTTAGAGAAAATAGTCTCATGGGGTCAGAGGAATGGCAGTGGAGTGGGCTTATGGCGAGTAGGCTCACCATCTATCAATTACACTTGCCAGGTCTCTCTTCCGTTTGGACATTATTTACTCTTTCTCTCTCTCGGCGCACACGTCGCCACCCCACTAGTTTCCGTCACAGTATATGCTGCGGCCTTTCAGTCCGGAACGGGGCACCCCTTCGCCTTGCCGTCTGCCCAACTTAGCGGATTCGCGTTGGTCGATCACCCCGTCTTCGCGTCTGTGCCGGCCTTCAATGCAGCGCCTAACCGTCTCTTGACCGAGATTCATTGCTACCCTAAATGTGCATAGACAACGCTCATGGTTCAACACGACCAGGGCGCAGTCTGGTAGCCGAGTATACTAAAAAGAGAGTTTAGCAGCCAAAACTCGTCAAAGCACACGTTGGGTTACCCCATCACCTAACAACGATGGCGGTTCCCACCCGTGAAATACACAACCTAACCAATATTGGGCGACGATGGCGCTCATGAGCCCACGTCCCCACAAACAGTAAGAGAGAGTGAGAAAGAAAGAGAGAGAGGAGAAGGATAAGGGAGGAGAGTGGCCAACGTGCGGTCCCTCGCCCAATGTCTTCTGCCTCGCTGGAGCTGGGGCAAAGATAAGAGGAGCGGATAAGGGAGGAGATTACGCCTGTGTCTCTCGCTCAATGTTCTTTGCCGGAGCTGGGATTGGCTGTGCGTCCTCGCCCAATGTCGGCTGCTCGCTGAGCAGATGAGAGAGAGCGGATAAGGGAGGAGACACAATGCGGGTCTCGCCGCCCAATGTTTGCCGTTTCTCGCTGAGCTGGGTAAAGACAGAGAGAAGAGGAGCGGATAAGGGAGGAGATTGGCCATCGTGCGGTCCCTCGCCCAATGTCGGCTGCCTCGCTGGAGCTGGGTAAAGATGAGAGGAGAGGAGCGGATAAGGGAGGAGATTGGCCAACGTGCGGTCCCTCGCCCAATGTCGGTTGCCTCGCTGGAGCTGGGTAAAGAGGAGAGGAGAGGAGAGGAGAGGAGCGGATAAGGGAGGAGATTGGCACACACGGTGGCGCTGCCAGCGGCGAGGATAGCAAGAGAAGGTGCAGTTTGATCTGATCATCTGGTTTGCTATTTCTCTAAGGCCAACGTGCGGTCCCTCGCCCAATGTCTTCTCGTTTTTTACTGTCGGTCTGCTCACTATTTTGGCTGGCGTGTTAGGCGTCGCCAATAGCAGCAGCAGCAGCAGTAGCAGCTACCTGGTTTATCCAGTCATATGCTTGTCATTAACGGAGAGAAAGAGAACGGGGCGCTCTTTAAACTAATTTACTGAATTGGGCGGTATCGGGCTCTGCTCTGGTAACTCCAGCAGCAGCGAATGAGGACAATCCCGGCCCCCGCACCAAAAATACTACACTCGGGCGGGAGCGCGCAACCGGAGGAGGACGGACGGGGCTATGGATGGCTGCCTGTCCGTTCCATGCTCCCTGCGAATAAGCCTCTTGCCCAAGAGTTAAATTACAATGCCAAAAAAATTCCAAACCTTAACAACAAGCCGTCCGGCCAAACCTAACCCACAAATTGGGCTATGTCTGTCAAACCCTTTCATTGAGACTTGACCTGTGATGGTTAGTCATAAAAAGACCAAATGGCAAATGTACAACTCTTAACGGTGCACGGTGTCTGCACTGGCGCAGCTATTTTTCAAGTGTCTGCCAAGGATGATGGAAAGTTAGAGTTGATGAGATACTGCCCTAGTTCTATTCATAAACGATGCCAACTTCCTTATGGGGAAGTATGGTTGCAAAGGTGAAACTTTAAGGAATTGACGGAAGGGCACCACGAGGAGTGGAGCCTGTGGGTTAAATTGATTCAAGATGGGAAACCTGACACCCACCGAGTCCAGACACCGGAAGGATTGAGCCATGCATGTGAAAGTACAATCTGGTTTAAGGGGAAACCCCGAATGGGTGCTAATGCACATACTGTGGCAATACAAGCAAATGGTGTCCATTGCTTTAAAAGTTTTGTGATACTGTTGCCAAGCAGAACTGGTTAATGAAGGAATGAATACTCATTCCGATACTATTGAGAGGCTTTAGACAGCAGGAGTGTGGCTATGGATGTTGGAAATTGATCTTGGTGGTAGTAGCAAATGGTGGAGAGAGAAGTTGTGGCCTCAGCCCGATTCACGCTGGAGGCCAATGCAACAAGAGCAGAGGAGAACTAGTAGGGGTTCTCCTCGGACACAGGCGCAAGTGAACACGGCACTTATTGTTTAAGGAACCCTAGTGGGTCTGGGAAAGAGTTCGCTGTTAGGCGTCCGGGAAGACTGAACGTACTAGCCGTAAGGTGCATGCGGTGTCTCTTTTGGTAAAGAGTGTGTGGGAAGTCGGCAAATGAGATGTGTAAGTATGGACAAGGATTGGCTCTGAGGAACGGACATGCTGGGTCCGTGCTGGAAGCGGGTTGGGGATCGAGCGCAGGGTCGAGCGAGGAGACGACAGGTATATGGATCTCGTACCGCGGTTCGGCGGTGTGGGGGATGTACACTCTCATACCGATGAACTTCGGTGGTCTTGCGCCTGTCAGAACCGAGCTCTTTCCGCAGTTCGTTCGTCCCCTATTCCCGTGGAACGCATGGGCTGCGTGGTCGTGTTCGTGGATGGTGTTCGTCGTCCCTCCCTTTTCAGAGGTGGGGGGGGGGGAGGCGGGGCTTTCCGGTTCACTAGAATGCCACTTCGGCTGCCGTTCCACTCAGACAAGACACGGATCAATGGCATTCGAGGGTCTAATGAAGTCTGAAAACTAGCCACAATTCCTTAATTACTTACGGAATAACACAGTTCCGACTGTCCCATGGGAAAGAAGTTTGCTTAGACTCTATTGAGTCAGTCAGTCTTCCCCCCCGGTTCCAAAGACGCCCAAAGAATCCCAAATTGCTCAAGATGACCACGTTGCAACTTATGCCTCGGTGTAGAGAATCATGGCTGGAACTGTTCGACTTTGACGTCAACGTTCACAATTTTCTCTCAAAATTACGGATGGACCGACAGAGTCGGCTAGGAGAATGAATTGGTGGTATTTATATGACGATCTCAGTATCTGATATTTACCAGGAGCTGAAGGGCAGCTTAAACTTGGAGTTGAAACTCTGTCTAGCATTTCCAACACAGAAGGCACGGCTTCTGAAAATAGTCCACACAAATGAAGTGAGAAACTTCAAGTGAGAAGTCCCGGTTTGTTGCCGCGAGACATTCTGAGAAGCGGAGCTCAGAAATTCCTGCTAAGTCATGTGAGGTTTCCTAGAGTTTCTGACGGGTTTCCAAGAGATAAAAAGGACCCGAAACTGTGACAAAGCAGAGAGAGAGAGTTTGCCTAATCGTGGTGTATTCCACACTACCAGACCGCTGGAGGTTTCGTCACGCCCCCCGATGGCGAAATCCTCCGTTACAGCAGAAGTGTCTGTTTTGCCCGTTCACACCACCAGAACGCTGGAGGTTTCGTCACGCACCCCGATGGCGAAATCCTCATTTACAGCAGAGTCTGTTTAACCTAACCTAACCGTGGTGTCCACACTACCAGACTGCTGGAGGTTTCGTCACGCCCCCCGATGGCGAAATCCTCCGTTAAAGCAGAAGTGTCTGTTTAACCTAACCTAACCCAACTGTGGTGCAGTCCACACTACCAGACCGCTGGAGGTTTCGTCACGCACCCCGATGGCGAAATCCTCCGTTACAGTAGAAGTGTCTGCAAATCCATATACTGTGGCAATACAAGCAAATGATGTCCATTGCTTTAAAAGTTTTGTGATACTGTTGCCAAGCAGAACTGGTTAATGAAGGAATGAATACTCATTCCGATACTATTGAGAGGCTTTAGACAGCAGGAGTGTGGCTATGGATGTTGGAAATTC
>NW_024732091.1:2500-9922 GCF_018991925.1 Homarus americanus
AGCTGCCGATGGCCACTGCAGGCGCCCTGCACAGCAGGAAAGAGCGCCGCCTGTTGAGCTGCTGCGAGGCGGCAACTGTCGCTTTGTTGTGGTTGAATGTGGGTGAAAGCCAAGTCCATGGACTTACAGTGATAGGCTTGCGAGTTTTATGGCACGCCGCAAGGCGCTGTGGCGATTAAACCCGCCAAGGCGGAAGCTCGGTTCGGGTTACCTCGTGTCGGGGAGACAGTCAGCAGGCACTGAACCTGCAGCAAACTGATGGATGTATATTTCGACCCTCGTAGAGGAGTGGCGGCGACAAGCTCATATGGTTGCCGCCGCCGCAATATGCGTTCAACTTGTCGATGTATCTGGTATTCTTGCGATTCACATACCGACACGCAGTTTGCTGCGGTCTTCATCGACCCACGAGCCGAGTGATCCCCCGTTAAGAGTTGTGTATTTGCCATTTGGTCTTTTTGCGACTAACCATCACAGGTCGAGTCTCAATGAAAGGGTTTGACAGACATAGCCCAAGTTTGTGGTTTGGGTTTGGCCGGACGGCTTGTTGTTGTTTTTTGACACTTGAATTTCACTCTTTTTGGGTCAAGAGGCTTATTCGCCGGTAGTAAGGAACGGACGGGCAGCCGTCCAAAGCCCCGTCCGTCCTCCTCCTCCGGTCTTCGCGCTCTCGCCCGAGTGTGGTCCACCTACAGCGTGGTGGTACCTATTTTTGGTGCGGGGGCCGGGATTGTCCTCTTTCGCTGCTGGAGTTGCAAGAGCAGAGCCCGAGACCGCCCAAATCAGGAGAGTAGTAGTAGTTTTAAGAGCGCCCCGTTCTCTTTCTCTCTGTTAATGATCCTTCCGCAGGTTCACCTACGGAAACCTTGTTACGACTTTTACTTCCTCTAAATGATCAAGTTTGGACATCTTTCCGTCAGCTCGAGGCGACGACCCCAGAAAACCCTCGCGGGCAACGGGGCCGACAATCCAAGAGCGCCAGTCCGAAGGCCTCACTAAATCATCCAATCGGTAGTAGCGACGGCGAAAAGAAGGCAGATTAGTAGTCAGCGCAAGCTGATAATTTGCACTTACTGGGAATTCTCGTTCATGGAAACAATTGTAAGCCCCAATCCCTATCAAGAAAGGCTGAACGTGGTTACCCGGCTTCCTCTCGGAGGTGGGGGAAAACTCGCTGATCCCTTCAGTGATGCCGCGTATGCCCAGAACATCTAAGGGCATCACAGACCTGTTATTGCTCAATCTCGTGCGGCTAGAATTGCCGCTTATCCCTCTAAGAAGAAGTTGCGAACTGACACCATTTTCTGGAGATCCGTCGACTACTTAGTAGGCCAGAGTCTCGTTCGTTATCGGAATTAACCAGACAAATCGCTCCACCAACTAAGAACGGCCATGCACCACCACCCACCGAATCGAGAAAGAGCTCTCAATCTGTCAATCCTTCCGGTGTCTGGGCCTGGTGAGGTTTCCCGTGTTGAGTCAAATTAAGCCGCAGGCTCCACTCCTGGTGGTGCCCTTCCGTCAATTCCTTAAGTTTCAGCTTTGCAACCATACTTCCCCCGGAACCCAAAGACTTTGGTTTCCCGGAAGCTGCCCGCCGGGTCATGGGAATAACGCCGGCGGATCGCTAGTTGGCATCGCTTGTTGTCCAGGGCGTATCTGATCGCCTTCGAACCTCTAACTTTGCTCCTGCGGATAATGAAAACATCTCTGGGCAATGCCGCAGGCAGTTCGCCTTGCGACGGTCCAAGAATTTCGCCACTTCAGCGTTTAATACGTAATGCCCGCCTGTTCCAATAGTTGCTTACCGGTTCGAAACTAACAAAACAGAATCAGGTCCTATTCCATTATTCCATGGCATCACCATTCGGGCCATTCAAATAGCCTGCTCTGAGCACTAATTCTTTTCAAAGTAAACTTTCGCCACCTTCAAGAATGGATGTTGTTATCTCAGTGACGGGCGGGCGTTGTTCGAGCGTGACAGTAAACACTGGCGGCACGCCAGTTCCGAACTGAGATCCAACTACCAGCTTAACCGTTAGAACAACCTTTAATATTACTTGGCTGAGCTGGAATTACCGCGGCTGCTGGCACCAGACTTGCCCTCCAATGGATACTCGTTAAAGGATTTAAAGTGTACTCATTCCGATTGCGAGGCCTCGGATGAGACTCGCATCGTTATTTTTCGTCACTACCTCCCCGTGCCGGGAGTGGGTAATTTGCGTGCCTGCTGCCTTCCTTAGATGTGGTAGCCGTTTCTCAGGCTCCCTCTCCGGAATCGAACCCTGATTCCCCGTTACCCGTTATAGCCATTGTAGGCGCATAACCTACAATCGAAAGCTGATAAGGCAGACACTTGAAAGAAGCGGCGCCGGTGCGGAGACCGTGCGCTCAGCCCGAAGTTATTCAGATTCACCACAGGTGGGTTACGGACCGGGGCTCGACCAGTTTTGAACTAATAAAAGCGCTCTTCCCTTGCGGTCAGAGACCAATTGCATGTATTAGCTCTAGAATTGCCACAGTTATCCAAGTAAGAGGGTTTACAGATCCAATGAAACATAGCTGATTTAATGAGCCATTCGCAGTTTCGCCTTAAATCGGCTTGTACTTACACATGCATGGCTTAATCTTTGAGACAAGCATATGACTACTGGCAGGATCAACCAGGTAGCTGCTGCTGTTGGCGGCGCCTATCACGGCGGCCAAAATAGTGAGAGAGATTGAGAGAGAGGCAGAAGACATTGGGCGAGGGACCGCACGTTGGCCTTAGAGAAATAGCAAACCAGATGATCAGATCTAACTGCACCTTCTCTTGCTATCCTCGGCGCCGGCAGCGCCACCGTGTGTGCCAATCTCCTCCCTTATCCGCTCCTCTTCTCTTCTCTTTGCCCCAGCGAGGCAGAAGACATTGGGCGAGGGACCGCACGTCCGTGTGTGCCAATCTCCTCCCTTATCCGCTCCTCTTTGCCCCACCTCCAGCGAGGCAGCCGACATTGGGCGATGGACCGCACGTTGGCCTTAGAGAAATAGCAAACCAGATGATCAGATCAAACTGCACCTTCTCTTGCTATCCTCGGCGCCGGCAGCGCCACCGTGTGTGCCAATCTCCTCCCTTATCCGCTCCTCTTCTCTTTGCCCCAGCTCTAGCGAGGCAGCCGACATTGGGCGAGGGACCACACGTTGGCCTTAGAGAAATAGCAAACCAGATGATCAGATCAAACTGCACCTTCTCTTGCTATCCTCGGCGCCGACATCGCCACCGTGTGTGCCAATCTCCTCCCTTATCCGCTCCTCTTCTCTTTGCCCCAGCTCCAGCGAGGCAGCCGACATTGGGCGAGGGACCGCACGTTGGCCTTAGAGAAATAGCAAACCAGATGATCAGATCAAACTGCACCTTCTCTTGCTATCCTCGGCGCCGGCAGCGCCACCGTGTGTGCCAATCTCCTCCCTTATCCGCTCCTCTCATCTTTACCCAGCTCCAGCGAGGCAGCCGACATTGGGCGAGGGACCGCACGTTGGCCAATCTCCTCCCTTATCCGCTCCTCTTCTCTTTGCCCCAGCTCCAGCGAGGCAGCCGACATTGGGCGAGGGACTGCACGTTGGCCTTAGAGAAATAGCAAACCAGATGATCAGATCAAACTGCACCTTTTCTTGCTATCCTCGGCGCCGGCAGCGCCACCGTGTATGCCAATCTCCTCCCTTATCCGCTCCTCTCCTCTTTGCCCCAGCTCCAGCGAGGCAGCCGACATTGGGCGAGGGACCGCACGTTGGCCAATCTCCTCCCTTATCCGCTCCTCTTCTCTTTGCCCCAGCTCCAGCGAGGCAGAAGACATTGGGCGAGGGACCGCACGTTGGCCAATCTCCTCCCTTATCCTTCTCCTCTCTTTCTTTCTCACTCTCTCTTACTGTTTGTGGGGACGTGGGCTCATGTGCGCCATCGTCGCCCAATATTGGTTAGGTTGTGTATTTCACGGGTGGGAACCGCCATCGTTGTTAGGTGATGGGGTAACCCAACGTGTGCTTTGACGAGTTTTGGCTGCTAAACTCTCTTTTTAGTATACTCGGCTCCCAGACTGCGCCCTGGTCGTGTTGAACCATGAGCGTTGTCTATGAACATTTAGGGTAGCCGTTTGCGCGTGGAATAGTGCAATGAATCTCGGTCAAGAGACGGTTGGGCGCTGCATTGAAGGCCGGCACAGACGCGAAGACGGGGTGATCAGCCAACGCAAGTGGGCTAAGTTAGGCAGACAGCAAGGCGAAGGGGAGCCCCGTTCCGGACTGAAAGGCCGCAGCATATGCTGTGACGGAAACTAGTAGGGTGGCGACGTGTGCGCCGAGAGAGAGACGGAGTAAATAATGTCCAAACGGAAGAGAGACCTGTCAAGTGTAATTGATAGAGAGCAAGCCTACTCGCCATAAGCCCGCTCCACTGCCATTCCTCTGATCCAATGAGACTAAAATCTCTCTCCTTCTGCTCCAGCCATTGAAGTGCAGGGAAGCGACGGCAATTTTGGTTGTTGTTTTTGAATGCCGCGCTTTGCTTCGCAGAGGCGCCGAAGCGCTCTGCTGGGGGGCGGAAGATATTCCACACCGAATAGGTGTGTGAAGGCACCCTCTCCCCATTAATATAGTGAAATAGTGCAATCCAGCATACAAGGTCGGACGATAGGACATTCACCGTACCGCACCTCGAGAGTGGATGTTGTTTGTTGGGTAAGGTTAAAACCGGACTGTTCGCAGACAGCCGAATAACCCGGTTCCGGACTAATTGGTGGATGCAACATCATGATGCTGCTGCTGTCGCGGAAACCGCAGTGGCGACGTGAGAGAGTAATAATGTTCAATAGGGAGAGCGACCTGGCTAGTGTAATTGATAGATCGCGAGCCTACTCGCCATTAGCCCGCTCCACTGCCATTCCTCTGACCCAATGAGACTATTCTCTCTCTCGCTCTCCTTCTGCTCCAGCCATTGCAGGGCAGGGAGAGGAAATCGACGGCAATTTTGGTTGTTGTTTTTGAATGCCGCGTTTTGCTTCGCAGAGACGCCGAAGCGCTCCGCTGGGGGGCGGAAGATATTTCACATCGAATATGTGTGTGAAGGCACCCTCTCCCCTTAATATAGTGAAATAGTGCAATCCAGCATACAAGAGCGGACGATAGGACAGTCACCGTGCCGCACCTCGAGAGTGGAAGTTGTTTGATCGTTTGTTAGGCAAGGTTAAAACCTGACTGTTCGCGAACAGCCGAATGACCCGGTTCCGGACTTACAATAGACGCAACATCATCATGATGCTGCTGCTGCTGTCACGGAAACCGTGGTGGCGCCGAGAGAGTAATAATGCTCAATTGGGAGACAGACCTGGCTAGTGAAATTCATAGAACCCGCTCCACTGCCATTCCTCTCACCCCATGAGACTATTTTCTCTCTCTCGCTCTCTCTCTCCTTCTGCTGCTCCAGCCATTGCAGGGCAGGGAAAGGAAAGCGACGGCAACTTTGGTTGTTGTTTTTGAATGCCGCGCTTTGCTTCGCAGAGGCGCCGAAGCGCTCCGCTGGGGGGCGGAAGATATTCCACACCGAATAGGTGTGTGAAGGCACCCTCTCCCCTTAATATAGTGAAATAGTGCAATCCAGCATACAAGAGCGGACGATAGGACAGTCACCGTACCGCACCTCGAGAGTGGAAATTGTTTGATCGTTTGTTAGGCAAGGTTAAAACCTGACTGTTCGCGAACAGCCGAATAACCCGGTTCCGGACTTACAATAGACGCAACATCATGATGCTGCTGCTGTCGCAGAAACCGTGGTGGCGACGTGTGCGCCGAGAGAGTAATAATGTTCAATTGGGAGACAGACCTGGCTAGTGAAATTCATAGAACCCGCTCCACTGCCATTCCTCTGACCCCATGAAACTATTTTCTCTCTCTCTCTCTCCTTCTGCTGCTGCTGCTCCAGCCATTGCAGGGCAGGGAAGGGAAAGCGACGGCAACTTTGGTTGTTGTTTTTGAATGGCGCGCTTTGCTTCGCAGAGGCGCCGAAGCGCTCCGCTGGGGGGCGGAAGATATTCCACACTGAATAGGTGTGTGAAGGCACCCTCTCCCCTTAATATAGTGAAATAGTGCAATCCAGCATACAAGGGCGGACGATAGGACAGTCACTGTACCGCACCTCGAGAGTGGAGGTTGTTTGATCATTTGTTAGGCAAGTTTAAAACCTTACTGTTCGCGAACAGCCGAATAACCCCGTTCCGGACTTATTGGTAGACGCAACATCATGATGCTGCTGCTGTCACGGAAACCGTGGTGGCGACGTGTGCGCCGAGAGAGTAATAATGTTCAATTGGGAGACAGACCTGGCTAGTGAAATTCATAGAACCCGCTCCACTGCCATTCCTCTGACCCCATGAAACTATTTTCTCTCTCTCTCTCCTTCTGCTGCTGCTGCTCCAGCCATTGCAGGGCAGGGAAGGGAAAGCGACTGCAACTTTGGTTGTTGTTTTTGAATGGCGCGCTTTGCTTCGCAGAGGCGCCGAAGCGCTCCGCTGGGGGGCGGAAGATATTCCACACCGAATAGGTGTGTGAAGGCACCCTCTCCCCTTAATATAGTGAAATAGTGCAATCCAGCATACAAGGGCGGACGATAGGACAGTCACCGTACCGCACCTCGAGAGTGGAGGTTGTTTGATCGTTTGTTAGGCAAGTTTAAAACCTGACTGTTCGCGAACAGCCGAATAACCCGGTTCCAGACTTATTGGTAGACGCAACATCATGATGCTGCTGCTGTCACGGAAACCGTGGTGGCGACGTGTGCGCCGAGAGAGAGTAATAATGTTCAATAGGAAGACAGACCTGGCTAGTGAAATTCATAGATCGCGCTCCACTGCCATTCCTCTGACCCCATGAGACTATTTTCTCTCTCTCTCCTTCTGCTGCTCCAGCCATTGCAGGGCAGGGAAGGGAAAGCGACGGCAATTTTGGTTGTTGTTTTTGAATGCCGCGCTTTGCTTCGCAGAGGCGCCGAAGCGCTCCGCTGGGGGGCGGAAGATATTTCACACCGAATATGTGTGCGAAGGCACCCTCTCCCCTTAATATAGTGAAATAGTGCAATCGAACATACAAGGGCGGACGTTTTCATCACCGTCTCCCACTCGGTGTGTGCAGATTCTCCGATCATTTTGTATAGTATGCTCTTAAATCGACCACCGATTGACTTTGACGGTCTCCCATGCGGGTGTGGAACTTCTCTGGTATGTCGTATAATATGACCGAGGTGCCTCTACCCCTTATTATAGTGAAATAGTGCCATCCAGTGTACAAGGGCGGACGCTTTCATCACCGTCTCCCACTCGGTGTGTGCACATTCTCGGATCATTTTGTATAGTATGCTATTAAATCGACCCTCGATTGACTCTGATGGTCTCCCAT
>NW_024732092.1:0-11688 GCF_018991925.1 Homarus americanus
TTAGAAAACTCGATCAGGGGACTTTGTTATTCTCGATCAGGGCAATTTGTTATACTCGATCAGGGTACTTTGTTATACTCGATCAGGGGACTTTGTTATACTCGATCAGGAGACTTTGTTATACGCGATCTTGGGACCTTGTTATATGCCATTAGGGTCCTTTGTTATACTCGATCAGGGGACTTAGTTAGACTCGACTAGGGGCCCTTGTTATACTCGATCATGGGACTTTATTATACTCGACCAGGGGACTTAGTTATACTCGATGATGGGGCTTTGTTATACTCGATCAAAGGGCTTTGTTGTACTCGATCAGAGACTTTGTTATACTAGAGCAGGGGGCTTTTTTATACTCGATGAGGAGGCTTTGTTATACTCGATCAGGGGACTTTGTGTTACTCGATCAGGGGTGTTTGTCTTACTCGATCAGGGGACTTTTTATACTCGATCAGGGGACTTTGTTATACTCGATCAGGAGATTTTGTTATACTCGACCAGGGGCCTTTATTATACTCGATAAGGGGCCTTTGTTATCCTCGATCATAGGACTTTGTTATACAAGACCAGGGGACTTTGTTATACTCGACCAGGGGGCTTTTTTATACTCGATCAGGGAGTTTTGTTAAACCCGATCAGGGGACTTTCTTATACTCAATCAGGGACTTTGTTATAGACGACCAGGGGACTTTGTTATACTCGTTCAGGGGACTTTGTTATAATCGTTCAGGGGACTTTGTTACAACCGATCAGGTGACTTTGTTGTAATCGATCAGCTGACATTGTTATACTCGATCTGGGGCATTGTTATACTCGATCTTGGGACTTTGTTATACTCGATCAGGGGACTTTATTATACTCAATCAGGGGACATTGTTATTTTCGACAAGTGGCCTTTGTTATACTCGATTCGGGGCCTTTGAAATACTCGATCTTGGGACTTTGTTATACTCGACCAGGGGATTTTGTTATACTCGACCAGGGGGCTTTTTTATACTCGATGAGGGGGCTTTGTTCTACTCGATCAGAGGGCTTTGTTATACTTGATTAGGGACTTTGTTATACGCGACCAGGGGGCATTTTTATACTCGATGAGGGGGAATTGCTATACTCGATGAGGGGACTTTGTTATACTCGATCAGGGGGTTTTGTTAAACTCGATGAGGGGGCTTTGTTATACTTGGCCAGGGGACTTTGTTTTACTCGACCAGGGGACTTTAGTATACTCGATAATGGGACTTTGTTATACTCGATCAGGGGACTTTGTTACACTCGATCAGGGGCTTTATTGTACTCGATAAGGGGACTTTGTTAAACTCGATCAGGGGACTTTGTTATACGCGATCTTGGGACTTTGTTATACGCCATTAGGGTCCTTTGTTATACTCGATCAGGGGACTTAGTTATACTCGATCTGGGGACTTTATTATACTCGATCATGCGACTTTATTATACTCGACCAGGGGACTTTGTTATACTCGAAGAGGGGGCTTCTTTATACTCGATCAGGGGGTTTTGTTAAACTCGATCAAGGGTGTTTGTTTTACTCGATGAGGGGACTTTGTTATACTCGATCAGGGGACTTTGTTATACTCGATAAGGGGCCTTTGTTATACTCGACCAGGGGAGTTGTTATACTCGGCCAGGGGGCTTTTTTATACTCGATCAGGGGGTTATGTTAAACTCGATGAGGGGGCTTTGTTATACTCGAACAGGGGACTTTGTTTTACTCGGCCAGGGGACTTTGTTTTACTCGACCAGGGGACTTTGTTATTCTCGATCAGGGGGCTTTGTTATACACGATCAGCGGACTTTGTTATACTCGATCGGGGGGCTTTGTTATACTCGATCTTGTAACTTTGTTATACTCGATCAGGGGACTTTGTTATTTTCGACCAGGGGCCTTTGTTATACTAGATTCGGGGCCTTTGTTATACTCGATCATGGGACTTTGTTATACTCGACCAGGGGACTTTGTTATACTTGACCAGCGGGCTTTTTTATTCTCGATCAGGGGGTTTTGTTAAACTCGATGATGGGGCTTTGTTATACTCGATCAGGGGACTTTGTTATACTCGGCCAGGGGACTGTGTTATACTCGACCAGGGGGCTTTTTTATACTCGATGAGGGGGCTTTGTTATACTCGATCAGAAAACTTTGTTAAACTCGATCAGGGGGCTTTCTTATACTCAATCAGGGGACTTTGTTATGGACGACCCGGGGACTTTGTTATACTCGATCTTGGGACTTTGTTATACTCGACCAGGGGACTTTGTTATACTCGATCAGAGGACTTTGTTATACTCGACTAGGGGAGTTTGTTATACTCGACCAGGGGACTTTGTTATACTCCATTAGGGTCCTTTGTTATACTCGATCAAGGGACTTTGTTATACTCGATCTTGGGACTTTGTTATAGGGCATTAGGGTCCCTTGTTATATCGATTAGGGCAGTTAGTTATTCTCGATCAGGTGACTTTGTTATACTCGATCAGGGGGCTTTGTTATACTTGACCAGGGGGCTTTTTCATACTCGATCAGGGGGTTTTGTTAAACTCGATGAGAGGAATTTGTTATACTCGATCAGGGGATTTTGTTATACTCGACCAGGGGCCTTTGTTATATTCGATAAGGGGCCTTTGTTATACTCGATTATTGGACTTTGTTATACTCGACCAAAAGACTTTGTTATACTCGACCGGGGGGCTTTTTTATACTCGATCAGGGGTTTTTGTTAAACTCGATCATTGGTGTTTGTTTTACTCGATCAGGGGACTTTGTTATACTCGATCAGGGGACTTTGTTATACTCGATCAGGTGATTTTGGTATACTCGACCAGGGGCCTTTGTTATATTTGATAAGGGGCCTTTGTTATACTCGATTATGGGACTTTGTTATACTCGACCAAAGCACTTTGTTATACTCGACCAGGGGCCTTTGTTATTGTCGATAAGGGGCCTGTGTTATACTCGATCATGGGACTTTGTTATACTCGACCAGGGGACTTTGTTATACTCGACCAGGGGCATTATTTATACACGATCAGGGGTTTTTGTTAAACTCGATGAGGGGGCTTTGTTATACTCGGCCAGGGGACTTAGTTTTACTCGACCAGGGGACTTTAGTATACTCGATCAGGGGACTTTGTTATACTCGATCAGGGGCCTTTGTTATACTCGATAATGGGACTTTGTTATACTCGATCAGGGGACTTTGTTATACTCATCAGGGGCTTTATTGTACTCGATAAGGGGACTTTGTTAAACTCGATCAGGGGACTTTGTTATTCTCGATCAGGGCACTTTGTTATACTCGATCAGGGTATTTTATTATACTCGATCAGGGGACTTTGTTGTACTCGATCAGGAGACTTTGTTATACGGGATCTTGGGACTTTGTTATACGCCATTAGGGTCCTTTGTTATACTCGATCAAGGGAGTTAGTTATACTCGATCTGGGGACTTTGTTATACTCGATCATGCGACTTTATTATACTCGATCTGGGGACTTTGTATATACTCGACTAGGGACAGTGTTATATTCGATCAGGTGCCTTTCTTATACTCGATCAGGGGGCTTTTTTATACTCGATGACGGGTTCTTTGTTATGTTCGATCAGGGGACTTTGTTATACTCGATCAGAGGACTTTGTTTTACTCAATCTTGAGACTTTGTTATACTCCATTAGGGTCCTTTGTTATACTCGATCAGGGGACTTAGTTATGCTCGATTAGGGCACTTATTTATACTCGATCAGTGGACTTTGTTATTCTCGATCAGGGGATTTTGTTATACTCGACTAGGGGCTTTTGTTATACTCGATAAGGGGCCTTTGTTATACTCGATTATGGGACTTTGTTATACTCGACCAGGGGACTTTGTTATACTCGACCAGGGGGCTTTTTATACTCGACCAGGGGGCTTTGTTATACTCGATTCGGGGCCTATGAAATACTCGATCTTGGGACTTTGTTAAACTCGACCAGGGGATTTTGTTATACTCGACCAGGGGGCTTTTTTATATTCGATGAGGGGGCTTTGTTCTTCTCGATCAGAGGGCTTTGTTATACTTGATCAGGGACTTTGTTATACGCGACCGCGGGGCTTTTTTATACTCGATGAGGGGGGATTGTTATACTCGATGAGGGGACTTTGTTATACTCGATCTGGGGACTTTGTTATACTCGATCAGGGGTCTTTGTATATACTCGACTAGTAACATTGTTATATTCGATGAGGTGCCTTTCTTATACTTGATCAGGGGGCTTTGTTATACTCGATGACGGGACTTTGTTATACTCGATCAGGGGACTTTGTTATACTCGATCAGAGGACTTTGTTATACTCGACCAGGGGAGTTTGTTATACTCGACCAGGGGACTTTGTTATACTCCATTAGGGTCCTTTGTTATACTCGATTAGGGGACTTTGTTATTCTCGATCTTGGGACTTTGTTATAGGGCATTAGGGTCCTTTGTTATATCGATTATGGCACTTAGTTATTCTCGATCAGGTGACTTTGTTATACTCGATCAGGGGGCTTTGTTATACCCGACCAGGGGGCTTTTTTATACTTGATCAGAGGGTTTTGTTAAACTCGATCAGTGGTGTTTGTTTTACTCGATCAGGGGACTTTGTTATACTCGATCAGGGGACTTTGTTATACTCGATCAGGGGATTTTGTTATACTCGACTATGGGCCTTTGTTATATTCGATAAGGGGCCTTTGTTATACTCGATTATGGGACTTTGTTATACTCGACCAAAGCACTTTGTTATACTCGACCAGGGGCCTTTGTTATACTCGATAAGGGGCCTGTGTTACTCGATCATGGGACTTTTGTTGTACCCTAATTAGGGGACTTTGTTATAATTTTAATTTCAGGGCATTATTTATACTCATCAGGGCTTTGTTAAACTCGATCAGGGGACTTTGTTATACTCGATCAGGGGCCTTTGTTATACTCGATAATGGAACTTTGTTATACTCGATCAGGGGACTTGTTATACTCGATCAGGGGCTTTATTGTACTCGATAAGGGGACTTTGTTAAACTCGATCAGGGGACTTTGTTATTCTTGATCATGGCACTTTGTTATACTCGATCAGGGTACTTTGTTATACTCGATCATGGGACTTTGTTATACTCGATCAGGAGACTTTGTTATACGCGATCTTGGGACTTTGTTATACGCCATTAGGGTCCTTTGTTATACTCGATCAGGGGACTTAGTTATACTCGATCTGGGGACTTTGTTATACTCGATCATGCGACTTTATTATCCTCGACCAGGGGACTTTGTTATACTCGATCAGGGGACTTTGTATATACTCGACTAGGGACAGTGTTATATTCGATCAGGTGCCTTTCTTATACTCGATCAGGGGGCTTTTTTATACTCGATGACGGGTTCTTTGTTATGTTCGATCAGGGGACTTTGTTATACTCGATCAGAGGACTTTGTTATACTCAATGTTGAGACTTTGTTATACTCCATTAGGGTCCTTTGTTATACTCGATCAGGGGACTTAGTTATGCTCGATTAGGTCACTTATTTATACTCGATCAGTGGACTTTGTTATTCTCGATCAGGGGATTTTGTTGTACTCGACCAGGGGCTTTTGTTATACTCGATAAGGGGCCTTTGTTATACTCGATTATGGGACTTTGTTATACTCGACCAGGGGACTTTGTTATACTCGACCAGGGGGCTTTTTTTATACTCGATCAGGTTTTTTTTTTAAACTCGATGAGGGGGCTTTGTTATACTCGACCAGGGGCCTTTGTTATACTCGATATTGGGCCTTTGTTATACTCGATCATTGGACTTTGTTATACTCGACCAAAGGACTGTGTTATACTCGAAGAGGGGGCTTCTTTATACTCGATCAGGGGGTTTTGTTAAACTCGATCAAGGGTGTTTGTTTTACTCGATCAGGGGACTTTGTTATACTCGATCAGGGGACTTTGTTATACTCGATAAGGGCCCTTTGTTATACTCGATCATGGGACTTTGTTACACTCGACGAGGGGAGTTGTTATACTCGACCAGGGGGCTTTTTATACTCGATCAGGGGGTTTTGTTAAACTCGATGAGGGGGCTTTGTTATACTCGAACAGGGACTTTGCTTTACTCGGCCAGGGGACTTTGTTTTACTCGACCAGGGGACTTTGTTATTCTCGATCAGGGGGCTTTGTTATACTTGATCAGCGGACTTTGTTATACTCGTTCAGGGGACTTTGTTATAACCGATCAGGTGACTTTGTTGTAATCGATCAGCGGACTTTATTATACTCGATCTGGGGACTTTGTTATACAGCATTAGGGTCCTTTGTTGTATCGATTAGGGCACTTAGTTATACTCGATCAGGGGACTTTGTTATACTCGATCAGGGGGCATTGTTATACTCGACCAGGGGGCTTTTTCATACTCGATCAGGGGGTTTTGTTATACTCGACCAGGGGCCTTTGTTATATTCGATAAGGGGCCTTTGTTATACTCGATTATGGGACTTTGTTATACTCGAGCAAAGACTTTGTTATACTCGACCAGGGGGCTTTTTCATACTCGATCAGGGGGTTTTGTTAAACTCGATGAGAGGAATTTGTTATACTCGATCAGTGGATTTTGTTATACTCGACCAGGGGCCTTTGTTATATTCGATAAGGGGCCTTTGTTATACTCGATTATGGGACTTTGTTATACTCGACAAAAAGACTTTGTTATACTCGACCAGGGGGCTTTTTTATACTCGATCAGGGGGTTTTGTTAAACTCGATCAGTGGTGTTTGTTTTACTCGATCAGGGGACTTTGTTATACTCGATCAAGGGACTTTGTTATACTCGATCAGGAGATTTTGTTATACTCGACCAGGGGCCTTTGTTATATTCGATAAGGAGCCTTTGTTATACTCGATTATGGGACTTTGTTATACTCGACCAAAGCACTTTGTTATACTCGACCAGGGGCCTTTGTTATACTCGATAAGGGGCCTGTGTTATACTCGATCATGGGACTTTCTTATACTCGACCAGGGGACTTTGTTATACTCGACCAGGGGCATTATTTATACTCGATCAGGGGGTTTTGTTAAACTCGATGAGGGGGCTTTGTTATACTCGGCCAGGGGACTTTGTTTTACTCGACCAGGGGACTTTAGTATACTCGATCAGAGGACTTTGTTATACTCGATCAGGGGCCTTCGTTATACTCGATAATGGGACTTTGTTATACTCGATCAGGGGACTTTGTTATACTCGATCAGGGGCTTTATTGTACTCGATAAGGGGACTTTGTTAAACTCGATCAGGGGACTTTGTTATTCTCGATCAGGGCACTTTGTTATACTCGATCAGGGTATTTTGTTATACTCGATCAGATGACTTTGTTGTACTCAATCAGGAGACTTTGTTATACACGATCAGGGGACTTAGTTATGCTCGATTAGGGCACTTATTTATACTCGATCAGTGGACTTTGTTATTCTCGATCAGGGGATTTTGTTATACTCAACCAGGGGCTTTTGTTATACTCGATAAGGGGCCTTTGTTATACTCGATTTTGGGACTTTGTTATACTCGACCAGGGGACTTTGTTATACTCGACCAGGGGGCTTTTTTATACTCGATCAGGGTTTTTTTTTAAACTCGATGAGGGGGCTTTGTTATACTCGACCAGGGGCCTTTGTTATACTCGATATGGAGCCTTTGTTATACTCGATCGTGGGACTTTGTTATACTCGACCAAAGGACTTTGTTATACTCGAAGAGGGGGCTTCTTTATACTCGATCAGGGGGTTTTGTTAAACTCGATCAAGGGTGTTTGTTTTACTCGATCAGGGGACTTTGTTATACTCGATCAGGGGACTTTGTTATACTCGATAAGGGGCCTTTGTTATAAGCAATCATGGGACTTTGTTATACTCGACCAGGGGAGTTGTTTTACTCGGCCAGGGGGCTTTTTTATACTCGATCAAGGGGTTTTGTTAAACTCGATGAGGGGGCTTTGTTATACTCGAACAGGGGACTTTGTTTTACTCGGCCAGGGGACTTTGTTTTACTCGATCCGGGGGCTTTGTTATACTCGATCAGCGGACTTTGTTATTCTCGATCCGGGGGCTTTGTTATACTCGATCTTGTGACTTTGTTATACTCGTTCAGGGGACTTTAGTATACTCGATCAGGGGACTTTGTTATTTTCGACCAGGGGCCTTTGTTAAACTAGATTCGGAGCCTTTGTTATGCTCGATCATGGGACTTTGTTATACTCGACCAGGGGACTTTGTTTTACTCGACCAGGGGGCTTTTGTATACTCGATCAGGGGGTTTTGTTAAACTCGATGAGGGGGCTTTGTTATACTCGATCAGGGGACTTTGTTATACTTGGCCAGGGGACTGTGTTATACTCGTCCAGGGGGCTTTTTTATACTCGATGATGGGGCTTTGTTATACTCGATCAAAGGGCTTTGTTGTACTCGATCAGAAACTTTGTTATACTCGACCAGGGGGCTTTTTTATACTCGATGAGGGGGCTTTGCTATACTCGATCAGGGGACTTTGTTAAACTCGATCAGGGGGCTTTCTTATACTCAATCATGGGACTTTGTTATAGACGACCAGGGGACTTTGTTATACTCGATCAGGGGACTTTGTTATACTCGTTCAGAGGACTTTGTTATAACCGATCAGGTGATTTTGTTGTAATCGATCAGCGGACTTTGTTATACTCGATCTGGGGGCTTTGTTATACTCGATCTTGGGACTTTCTTATACTCGATCAGGGGACTTTATTATACTCGATCAGGGGACATTGTTATTTTCGACCAGTGGCCTTTGTTATACTCGATTCGGGGCCTTTGAAATACTCGATCTTGGGACTTTGTTATACTCGACCAGGGGATTTTGTTATATTCGACCAGGGGGCTTTTTTATACTCGATGAGGGGGCTTAGTTCTACTCGATCAGAGGGCTTTGTTATACTTGATCAGGGACTTTGTTATACGCGACAAGTGGGCTTTTTTATACTCGATGAGTGGGGATTGTTATACTCGATGAGGGGACTTTGTTATACTCGATCTGGGGACTTTGTTATACTCGATCAGGGGACTTTGTATATACTCGACTAGGAACATTGTTATATTCGATCAGGTGCCTTTCTTATACTCGATCAGGGGGCTTTGTTATACTCGATGACGGGACTTTGTTATACTCGATCTGGGGACTTTGATATACTCGATCAGAGGACTTTGTTATACTCGACCAGGGTAGTTTGTTATACTCGACCAGGGGACTTTGTTATACTCCATTAGGGTCCTTTGTTATACTCGATCAGGGGACTTTGTTATACTCGATCTTGGGACTTTGTTATACGGCATTAGGGTCCTTTGTTATATCGATTAGGGCACTTAGTTATACTCGATCGGGGGACTTTGTTATACTCGAACAGGGGGCTTTGTTATATTCGACCAGGGGGCATTTTCATACTCGATCAGGGGGTTTTGTTATACTCGACCAGGGGCCTTTGTTATATTCGATAAGGGGCCTTTGTGTAGTGATGGGTTGTCAGACCGCAGCTTGCATCTCAGTGACAGTCCAGACTCGACCCGACATTAGGGAGGTCAAGTGTAGGGTAACTCTCACGGTTGACCAAGGGTTATAAATCTGCCAGGCTCCCCTCCCATGTGACACGGCACCACAACAAACATGTAAGAAGGCACCAGCCGACTCTCTCCCAATATACAAAATAGCCTACATCCCAGAAGTCCAGACCTGACCTCACATTAGCCAGGTCAAATGTAACTCTCGAGCCCAAGTCAAGAGGCCACAAATCAACCAGGGCCTCTCATGTCACACGGCCCCATCTGATGACTTTTCCAGAAGATACAACTTATAGTCTCTGAAAAAGTCCAGACCTGACCCTACATCAGCGAGGGCAAATGTAAGGAGACCCTTCACCGCCCCCCCCCCCCCATCAGCTCAACCTGAGGGGTCGCCTCCCAATAAATAGGACGTCCTAGTCCTCCCGAGAGATACACAGAGAGAGAGAGAGACAGAGAGAGAGTGTATCTTGTAAGGAGGAAGGACCAGCTACCACCTCCCGAGTCCTGCTCGAGAGAAGTCAGGGGCCGGAGGCAAGCCGCCTCCAGTAGCCTCCAGTCGCCTCCGGTCAGGACCGAGACTTCCCTCCGGCGCCCAGCTAAGCAGTCTCCCATAGAGACAACCCAGGACTACCTGCTAGGCTTCCCATAGGTCACGTGAGTGTTTGTCAGAGCTTTCCATGGGATGAGTTACTTACGTGGGAAGTGTATTCATTTCATGTTCGTGTCCGAGAATGAGAGTGTCTAGTAACGTAATATGATGTCCTAGTAACGTAAACATAATGTCCTAGTAACTTCAATAGAAGATGTTATTAATGTGTCCATGTCATGTTCGTAATTAATAAAGAGTTGTAACGAAGCAGTGTTTGAGAAGTCGCCCTTAAGACGTAATAGATGTGTATTGACGTATAAGGTACGATAAGTGTACAGACAGTGTAAATAACTATCACGGCCACGCTACCAAAATCTTCCTCTCTTTTATACTCTTATACTATCAATATTCTACCTATATGTAATCTTCTTGTGAGATTTTTACCATTACAATGGTGGCAGCGAACTATATACGTTAATCCACGCCCTCCTCGCTTAGTTATTATATTGGTAGCAGCGAACTTAACGTAAACTCACGCCTTCCCTCGGTTAGCCATAACACCTGGCTCGTCTCATCCTTCATTTGATTCAGTCTAAGTATTGTCTACAATTGTGTAATAAGTAATTCCTGTGTCGTAGCGTCGTAGCGTGAAAAGTGTCCTAGTGTGTCATCTTTACAGCTCAAGTCAATGTCTCTCGTTGTGGTATACGCGAATTGTTAATAGCAAAACACTCCCAGAATATGCTCAGTGCTTAATATAATTTCTCAATGTCCCCCACGTTCTGTGAAGTTCTCAGTATCCCAAGTGCATTTTAATTGTCGGTCAGTGTTAAATGTACCTATTGTGTTTTAGTGATAGAAGCTGTGTCTATACTAACTGTTATAACTTAACATGTCTTACAACCTACATCCTCCTCCTTGTCCTAATCCTCACCTCACCCTCCATACCCATCCGTTCCCGCCTCGCTCCGTCCTGCCCTGCCCCGCCCCGCCGTTCCGTGCCCCGCCCCGCCCCGCCGTTCCGTGCCCCGCAAAGCCCCGGCCTGGCCCGATCAACCACGCCCCGGCTCCCCCCCCACCTGGCCCGATCAACCACGCCCCGGCTCCCCCCCCATCTCACCCGCCACGCCTCGCCACCACCCCGCCCCACGTCGGCCTGGCCAGCCGCGCCCCGACTCGCCTCGCCTCGCCTCCACCCGCCTCGCACCGTCCAGTGTGACCACCAATCCCCATATGTTTTGTCCAGTGAGTTATGCTTCGAAATCGGTGGTTAGTGTTACTTAATATTGCGATAATTACAGAGCTTCACTCAGTGTGTTTTTATGCTGTTATGATTTGTGATGTACTCTTTGACGCGTAGTGATAAATGATATTAAGTGTAGTGCGCAGAGCTTAACTCCCCGACCCAGCCTGATGAGAAAATTGTCGTGACGGAAATAATAGTTACCAAACATTGACATAACTTATAAAGTAAATTTTTTTTTTGCGAATGCACTT
>NW_024732093.1:2500-22246 GCF_018991925.1 Homarus americanus
TGGGTTGCAGTGGTGGTGGGTGGGATGGGTGCAGTGGTGGTGGGATAAGGTGCAGTGGTGGGGGTTGGTTGGGATAGGTTTGATGATGAAGTTGGTGGGATAGTTACGTGTTTGTGGTGGTGGGATTAGGTTGCAGTGGTGGTTGTGGGTGCAGTGGTGATGGTGAGATAAGTTTGTGGTTGGTGGGTGAGTGTGCATTGGTTGGTGGTGTGGGATAGGTGCGTGTGGTTGGGGTGGTGGGATAGGTTGAAGTGGTTGGTGGGTGGGATGGTGCGGTGGTTGGGGTGGGTTGGGATGGGTGCAGTGGTTGGGTGGGTGGGATGGGTGCGGTGGTTGGGGTGGGTGGGATAGGTTAAGTGGTTGGGTGGGTGGGATAGGTGCAGTGGTTGGTGGTTAGGATAGGTGCAGTGTGGTTGTGGTGGATGGGATTGTTTGCGGTGGACGGTGGGCACAACACTCAGCTAGGCTGTCTCTCGTGTTAATACTGAAGGCACCAATTGCCTGGCATGGAGTGCGGGCGGGACAAAACTACACTTACACATTAAAACTCCATTATCTGCCTCCTCCCCTCCTCCCTCCCCACACACACTCACACTCACACTCTTTCTCCTCTCACACACACACACACACACAGAAGAGGCAATGTATAAATGACACACTGTATTTATTTTACTCATTCAGCTCAATGTGTGTGTGTGTGTGTGTGTCAATGTGTGTGTGTGTGTGTGTGTGTGTGTCTAAATAATCACAGTTAAACACACCCTGGATTATACAAAAAAATATCTGGTATCCTCCTCTTTAGTGCTGAGTCTCTCTCTCTCTCTCTCTCTCTCTCTCTCTCTCTCTCTCTCTCTCTCTCTCATCTCAGTCACTTTGTAAAAGAAACAAAAAGCGTTCATCAAACACATCATACAAATGACCACCACATTTTTTTGCACCCCTACCCTTACACCCTGCCCCTTACATCCCTACTACCCTACTACATACATCCCTACCCCCCACCCCTATACATACACCCTTCCCCATACCCCTTACATCCTACCCCCCACCCCTACCCTTACATCCCTACCCCCCCCTGCCCCCCGCCCTACCCCATACATCCCTACCCCCCACCTGCCCACATCCCTCACCCCCCACCCCCTACCCCTTACATCCCTACCCCCTACCCCCCGCCCTGCCCCTTACATCCCTACCCCCCACCCTGCCCCTTACATTCCCTGCCCTTGCACCTCTACCCCCACACCCCCATCCTCACCCTAGATCCAGAGGCTAATCGTCTGTGCTGGAGACTAATCTACATGAATTAGAGAGCACTGCCCTGCCAGCAGTCTGGCAGAATGAATCACACTAAAGGGTCACCATAAAGAGGACATTTTATGCTTCTGTGAGAGATTAAAGCTGGCTCTGCTTTCTCTAACTCTGTCAACAGTAAAACGAAAATAAATCGACCCATAGCATTTCGTGAGAAAAAAAAATATTTTAATTTCTCTCATAGACAAAAAGAAAGAAAGCAAACGTCTTAGAACCTCACTTAATTATCCATCACCTAGAGTCCTAACCTAACCTAGCCAAACCCTAACCTATTTAACCTAACCTAACTAGCCTAACCTAACCTAACCTAACAAAACCTAACTAGCCTACTAACCAAAACCTAACCTAACCAAACCTAACCTAACAAACCCTAACCTAACAAAACCTAACCTAAACTAACCTAGCCTAACCCTAACCTAACTAACCTAACTTAGCAAACCTAAACTAACTTAACCTGACCAAACCAAACCTAACCTAAACTATATCACACAATATCATGTCGTTAATTTTATTCATTAATTTCAATAACCATTTCCTCGTCATTTACCTGTCCTAAATTTATGGTAATTTCTCTTAATATTTACACCTGGGGTTATAAGCCCACCCGGGCACAGGTCAGCAACCCCACACTGAGAGCCTCGGGGGCAAAAAATAAGAACAGAAAAAGTTAAAAAAGGTTATATTAATCTACACCACGAAGATACCGGTAATCCAGACTTTAAAGAGTGAGACAGATTGTATAAGTATGGAAACACAGAAGGCAGAGCATTCCACAGTTTGGCTGTGTGAGAAAGAAGGAGGCACTATAACGGGTTATTCTGGTGTGACCGACATCCACAGAAATGGTGGGCACCGCGGGGCAAGACGTGTGTTAGGAGCCCACGACGGTACCTGAGATGCTAGATCCACCGAACATTGTCCATTAAAGTACTGTAAAAGAGAGTGAAACAACATTGCGGCGAAGAGAAAGGAAGAGAGATTGTCAACTAAAAGGAGGTAATAAGACGAAATGCCTTTGATTCCTCTTAATTTATCAAATATCCAGGTTCTAGGCGTAACCAAACAAGTGAAATAAATTAAAAATAAAATAAATAAAGTAAACCAATAGGAATTTAATTGATTAAATATTAACACAATAAAGAGCCTCGTAGGCTGTCACAACAAATTGATTCACCATCGAAGCTTTTAAGACACAAATGATACTAAACATCGGAACATCAAAAGAAAAAAAATAGCATTGGATTACGTTAACACTGCATAAACATATAAAAACTAACACTGAAATTAACTAACGTGAAACAACACTGAATTGCTTGATACAACTAAGCAAAATGAGTGGACACAAACAGAGACATAAATAGGTACTCACATAGATATACCCACATTGGTGGCGACAAGGAACAACACAAATAAATTAAGTTTAAGTAACAAGTGACACTCAAAGGATGTGGACTGTATGACAAGAGGACTGAACTGCTCAGAGTCAGTTGGTGGGTCCTATATATAAGGTCGGTTCCGCCGCGACCCGCCGGTGGGTCGTTTAACAATTTGAATGGTCGTTGAGAACAAAAGAATGCTGGTTACAATACAAAATAAAAAATAAGATAGGCTGACAAATAATGACAGTTAAAACCTTACCAGCACAGGGTAAGGTGACTAGAAATATAAATAGTAAATTTAACACATCATTACAGGAATAATATGGAACATGGGAGCATGTTACATATAAAAATAAGAAAAATACGACACGGTCGTAACAATACATACATACATAATATAAATACACATAATACATACTCGTACATACATCCATACATACATAATTCATACATTCATACATACATCATATACATACACATAATAAATATACATTTATAACTTAAACCAGTGTAATTAAATTCGCGATAGAAAATTATGACTTTGTTTGTTTTTCTCTCTCTCTCTCTCTCTCTCTCTCTCTCTCTCTCTCTCTCTCGGTGCAATATGACGCCATTAAATGTGACAGTATAGTTTCAAGCCTTCTTAAATCAGTCCCACGTGCCCATTGACCCTTTTAGACTCAGTCCCACGTGACCCTTTTAGCTCAGTCTCTGTAACGCCTATTAATCAGTGCCCCTTAGTGACCTTTTTGAGGCTCGGTCCTACGTGCCCATTGACCCTGTAGAATCAGTCCCACGTGCATTGACCCTTTTAACTCAGTCCTGCATGCCCATTGACCCTAATCAGTCCCCACGTGCCCAGTGGCCACTTTTTGGACTCAGTCCCTACGTGCCTTGACCCTATTAGAATCAGTCCCCACGTGCGTTGACCGCTTTTAGCTCAGTCCTACATTGCCCATTGACCCTATTAGGAATCGGTCCCCGTGCCCAGTGACCGCTCAGACTCAGTCCCTACGTGCCATTGACCTATTAAAATCAGTCCCGATACGTTTGATGACCGCTTTCAGACTCGTCGCGTGCCCCATTGACCCTTATAGAATCAGTCCCGTAGCGATGACCGCCTTGGAGCTCAGTCCCACGTGCCCACGTGACCCTATTAGAATCAGTCCCGTGCCCAGTGACCCGAATCAGTCACGTGCCCATTGACCCTATTAGAATCGTCCACGTGCTTGTTGACCCTATTGAACAGTCCCAGTGCCATTGACCCTTCTGGGTAATCCCACGTGCCCATTGACCCTTCTACACTCGGTCACATGCTGATTGACGATTAAATAATTCCGCGTGCCCGTGACCTTCGAGACTCAGTCACGTGCCCATTGACCGTATAGAATCAGTCACGTGCCCATTGACCCTATTAGTCAGTCCCACGTGCCCATTGTTTACATTAGAATCAGTCCCCACGTGCCCAGTGACCCTATTAGATCAGTCACGTGCCCGTTGACCTATTAGAATCAGTCCCACGTGCCCGTGACCTATTAGAATCGGTCACGTGCAGACCCTATTGAGATCGGTGCAGTGACCCTATTATAGAATCGGTCCACGTGCCCATTGACCTATTTATAAAATCAGTCCCACATGTCCAGTAACCCTATTAGAATCAGTCCCACGTGTCCACTAAGCCTGTATAATCAGTCATCACGTCCATTGTTCAACCAAGATCGGTCCCACGTGCCCGTCCTGCCTATTAAAATCAGTCACATGCCCATTGACCTAAGAATCAGTCCCCACGTGTCCATTGACCTATTCGAATCAGTCCCCATGTGCCCATTGTCCCTAATAAAGTCAGTCCCACGTGCCCATTGACCTATAGAATCAGTCCTACGTGCCTGTGATCCTGGTAAATATAATTCCCACGTGCCCATTGACCCTGAAATCAATCCACGTGTCCATTGACTATTCGAATCAGTCCCCGTGCCCATTGTCCCTATTAGAATCAGTCCCGTGCCCTTGACCCTATAAGAATCAGTCATACGTGCCCATTGGTCTGTCAAAATAATTCTCACGTGCCCATTGACCCAGTTAGAGATCGGTCCCACAGCAGTGACCCTATTAGAATCAGTCCCACGTGCCCATTGACCCTATTAAATCGGTACCCAATTGGCATTGACTCTAAGAATCAGTCCCACGTGTCCGTTGACCTATTCGAATCAGTCACGTGCCCATTGTCTATTCGAATCATTCCCACGTGCCCGTTGACCTTATTAGAAATCAGTCCCACGTGTCCGTGACCCTATTGAATCAGTTCTACGTTGGCATTGACCCTGTTGAATCAGTCCCACGTGCCCATTGACCTAAGAATCAGCCCCGCTTGTGCCTGGTCTAATATGTAAATCCCACGTGTCCATTAAGACTGTAGAATCAGTCCCGTGCCTATTGACCTTATTAAAATCGATTCACGTGCCCATTAGTCTGTATAATCAATCCCGCGTGTCCATTAAGACTATTGAAATCAGTCCCACGTTACGTGACCTTATTAAAATCGGTCCCACGTGCCCATTGACCCTATTCGAATCAGTCCCATTGCCCATTGACCCTATTCGAATCAGTCCACGTGCCCATTGACCTATTCGAATCAGTCCCCACGTGCCCATTGACTCTATTGGAACAATTCTCACCTTGTTGACCTATTCAATCAGTCCCACGTGCCCATTGACCTATTAGAATAATTCTCATGTGCCCATTGACCCTATTCGAATCAGTCCCACGTGCCCATTGACCCTATTGAAATAATTCTCACGTGCCCATTGACCCTATTCGAATCAGTCCCACGTGCCCATTGACCTTATTAGAATCAGTCACGTGCTCGTCCACCTATTCAGTCGGTCCCACATTAACACGTGACCCTATTCGAATCAGTCCCACGTGCCCCATTGACCCTATTAGAACAATTCTCACGTGCCCATTGACGCTTTAGAATAATTCTCACGTGCCCATTGACCTTGTTAGAATCAGTCCACATTGCCTATTAAGACTATTAGAATCAGTCCCACGTGCCCATTGACCTTGATAGAATCAGTCCCACGTTCCACGACCTTCTTAGAATCAGTCCCACGTGCCATTGATCTTTGAATCAGTCCCGTGCCCATTGACCTTATTAGAATCAGTCCCCGTGCCCATTGAGCCCATTGGAATCGGTCCCACGTGCCCATTGACCTTGTATAATCGGTCCCACGTGCCCATTGACCCTACTAAGTCGGTCCCACGTGCATTGACCTATTGAATAAGTCCACGTTGCCCATTGACCTTATTAAAATAGGTCACGTGCCCATTGACCTATTAAGAATCGGTCCCACGTGCTTGTTGACCCTATTAGAATCGGTCCCCGTGCTCATTGACCTTGTAGAATCAGTCACGTGCCCATTGAGCCTATTAGATCATGCCCTTGACACTATTTAAACAGTCCCGTTGCCATTGACCCTATTAGAGCCAGTCCACATTGTGCTGAGCCTATTATAATCAGTCCCACGTGTGCCCATTAGGACTATAAGTTCCCTAATATTTTTCTCTCCTTATATCTGGCTCTGACGCAATTTAATTCCAGTATGAGAGACAATATGAACGCCATGGGTCTACCTGTGTTGAGGTCGCTTTGGTTTTAATGGAGGCACAAAGTACACACACACACACACACACACACACACACACACACACACACACACACACACACCTCTCCTTCTCACTTGTGGTTGCTGTGCAGTGAATTAACACCTAACATTGTCTGGGTTGGTTGGGTTGGGTAGTTGAGTTGGGTGGGGTTTGGGTTGGGTTTGGGTTGGTTGGGTTGGGTTGAGTTGAGTTTAGGTTGGGTTAGGTTGGTTGGGGTACAGAACATTGCTAATTATTGGTTGCCGGACGTCAACACCAGAGTGTCTGTACGTCTTCATTAAGGCTCTTTGATGACCTACAGCCACGAGAATAGTGTGTTACCTGTAGAAAACTAATTTGCAGCATTGACGCTTTCTGACACTCCTACACAGGTAAGGACATTACGGGGGCAGGGCCTCACACGGGCAAGGGAACAAAACACGGGCAAGTAACACTGGCAGCAGGAACAACAAACTACCAGAGAGCGGCGGAGCAACGACAAGGAGGGGCGTGTTGGGTTTCCGGAATCAGCAGGTGATGGGCGGCCCTTTGATGGTTTCTCGCTCAAATATTTTACCTTCTGAAACACTGCTGGCGGTCCTACCTGAGCAGACGGGTGGGAGGCTGCTTCTTGAGTGTGTATTGTGTGTGTGTGTGATTTGTGTGTTGATATTGATATTGTTATTTTTGAGCAGTGGTTCCTCACCCTGGCTGTGACTGACACTCGTCTTCCTCCTGCTGGTGAAGTTTACCATCTTGTTGTGTACTCTATCAGTGGAGGCCCTCAGGGAAGACTAGTTCTACCTTATTGTATGTGTATGTAGCATGTATATGTATGTATGTATGTATGTGTGTGTGTATGTATGTATAACCACCTACCAGCCAACACACCACCAACAACAACACCTCAACCACCACCAGCAACAGCGAGGAGAACAAGGGTCAGGTCAGGTAGTGTGTGTCATTAAACAAGCCAGCAGGGCGCCCACCTGACCCTGACACCTGTCGGGGTCCTACAGGTACAGGGCCTGAGGGGCCCGGAGAGGAGAGATGACCACTGGAGAGATATATATAGACAAGAGAATAGAACAAGACAGGAACAAGTAAGGTGAAAGAACAGATAATGGTGAATAAGAGAGAGAATAAGAGAATAAAAAGAAAGTAAAATAAATTGAATATGAACACAAAAATTAGGAAGTGAATATTAATCCTGGAATGTCGGTGATGCTTATGAATTTCACACACACACACACACACACACACACACACACACACACACACACACACACACACACACACACACCTCTCCACCTGGTGACCTCTGACCACCGAGAATAGGTTTAGTAAGATAAAATGTTCTTCCTTTGTCTAAAAAGCACTCGAAGGGGCCAGTGGAGGCTAAGTCCAACCTTGATGGTGACCTCTTTAAGGTGCTACTTGACCTTTGACCCTGACCCCCACCTTATTCTCTCTCTCTCTCTCTCTCTCTCTCTCTCTCTCTCTCTCTCTCTCTCTCTCATTCACCTCCACCTCCCCACTACCCCCACCTCTCCACTACCTCCCCACCTCTCTCCCTACCTCCCCTCCCCACTACCTCCCCTCTCCCTCTCCACCTCCTGCCTCCCACCTCCATGCCTCACCTCCCCCACTACCCCCCCACCTCCACTACCTCCTCTCCACTACCTCCACCTCCACTACCTCCCACCTCCTCCACTACCCCCCCACCTCTCCTACCTCCCACCTCCCACCCCCACCTCTCACTACCTCCCACCTCTCACTACCTCCCCACCTCCCCTACCTCCCACCTCCTCCACCTCCACCTCCCCACTACCTCCCTCCTCCTCCTCACTGCCTCCCCACCCCCACTCTCTTCTGCTCCACCTCCCCTCCCCCACCTCCCTCCCTCTCACACCTCCCCACTACCTCCCACCTCCCCTACCCCCACCTCTCACTACCTCCCACCTCTCCTGCCTCCCACCTCCCCCACCTCCCCACCTCACATCCCACCTCCTCCTCTCTCACCTCCCCACTGCCTCCCACCTCCCCACTACCCCCCCCCTCCACTGCCTCCCACCTCTCCCTACCTCCACCTCTCCACTGCCTCCCACCTCTCCACTACCTCCCCCTCCCTCCCACCTCCCCTACCCCCCACCTCCTACCTCCTCCCTCTCCTACCTCCCACCTCCCCACTACCTCCCCCTCTCCTACCTCCCACCTCCCTACCCCCCACCTCCCTACCTCCCACCTCCCTACCTCCCACCTCTCCCACCTCCACTCTCCCTCCCACCTCCCCTCCACCCCCACCTCCCCCTCCCACCTCTGCCTCCACCTCCCCCACTACCACCACCTCCTACCCTCCCACCTCTCCTACCTCCCCACCTCCCCTGCCTCCCACCTCCTCCACCTCCCACCTCCACTGCCCCCACCTCTCCTACCTCCCCTCTCCTCCCCACCCCTCCCCACCCCCACCTCCTACCTCTCCCTCCCTCCCACCTCTCCCACCCCCCACCCCTCCCCTACCTCCCACCTCTCCACTGCCTCCTCCTCCACTACCCCCCACCTCCCACTACCTCCACCTCTCCACTACCTCCCACCTCTCCACTACCCCCACCTCCTACCTCCCACCTCTCCACCTCCCACCTCCTACCCCCACCTCCCCTACCCCACCTCTCCACCTCCCACCTCTCCCCTCCCCCCACCTCTACCTACCTCCCTCTCACTACCTCCCACCTCCCACTACCCCCCCCACCTCTCCTCCCACCCCTCCTGCCTCCCTCTCCACTACCCCCCCTCCCCTCCCCCACCTCCTCCACTACACCTCCCCCCTCTCCTACCTCCACCCCACCCCACTACCCCCACCTCCCCACCCCCCACCTCCCCACACTACCTCCCACCTCTCCTCCCACCTCTCCACTACCTCCCACCTCCCCACTACCTCCCTCCCCTCCCCCTCCCCACTACCCTCCTCCCTCCTCCCCTCTCCCTGCCTCCCCACCTCCCCCCACTCACCTCCCTTTACCCCTCACCTCTCCTCACCTCCACCTCCACTGCCCCCTCTCCTACCTCCCACCTCCCCCTCTACCTCCCACCTCCACTACCCCCCCACCTCTCCACTACCTCCTCCCCTACCTCCCCCTCCCCACTACCTCCCACTTCACTACCTCACCTCTCCACCTCCCACCTCCCACTACCCATCTCCCACCTCTCCTATCCACCTCCTACCTCCTCCCCTCCCCACCTCCCCTATCCCCTCCCCACTACCTCCCACCTCCCCTTTACCTCCCACCTCTCCACCTACCTCCACCTCCCCTACCTCCCACCTCCTCCCACTACCTCCCACCTCCCACTATCCCCCTCCCACTACCTCCCACCTCCCCTACCCCCACCTCCCCTACCCTCCCACCTCCACCTACCCATCCCTACCCCTCCCACCTCCCCTACCTCCCACCTCTCCCCTCCCACCTCTCCTACCCCCACCTCCCCACACCTCCCACCTCTCCACTACCTCCCACCTCCTCCTACCCTACACCTCCCCTGCCCCCCCACCTCCTGCCTCCCCACCTCCCTACCTCCCACCTCCTGCCCCCACCTCCCCCTCCCCCCACCTCCCCACCTCCCCTCCCACTACTATCCCACCTCCCACTGCCTCCCACCTCCCCTGCCCACCTCCCCTACCTCCCACCTCCCCTCCCACCTCCCACTACCCCCACCTCCCCTACCTCCCACCTCCTCCTCCTCCCACCTCCCTGCCCCCACCTCTCACCTCCCACCTCCCTCTATCACCTCCTCCTATCACCTCTTCACTACCTCCACCTCTTCACCTCCCACCTCCTCCTCTCACCTCCCCTACCTCCCACTCTCCACCTGCCTCCACCTCTCCACACTACCTCCACCTCCCTACCTCACCTCCTCCACTACCTCCCACCTCCCCTTCCTACACTTTCTATCCCTCCTACCTCACCTCTTCCTCCCTCCACCTCCCCTGCCTCCACCTCTACACTACCTCCTCTTCCTACCTCCACCTCTACCTACCTGCCACCTCTCCACTACCTCCACCTCTACATTACCTTCACGTCTCCTCTACCTGCACCTCCCTACCTTCACCTCCTCCTACCTCCACCTCTACACTACCTGCACCTCTACACTACCCCTCCTCTACTATCACCACCTCTACCTCCTCTACTTCCTACCTCTACACTACCTCCACCTCTACACACCACCTCTACACTACCTCCCACCGACATACCTCCACCTCTACCTCCACCTCTACACCTCCACCACCTCACTACATCACCTCTACTACCACCTCTACACTCCACCCACACCTCTCCTCGGCTCTGCCACCTCTGCACTCCTCCACCTCTACTATCCCACCTCCACCTCTTCCCCTCTTCACTGCCACCATCTACACACCTCTACCACCCTTCTCTTACCTCCACCTCTACACTACCACCACCTCTACACTACCACCACCTCTACACTACAACCACTCTCTACTCCACCTTTCTCCACCTCTACACACCACCACCACTACCTGCCTCCACCACACACCTCACCTTTACCACCTCCTACTACCCACCACCTCTACATCACCTCTCTACCTCCCTCTACCTCCTCCTACACTACCTCCACCTCTACACCTCTACCTCTACTACCACCACCTCTACCACCTCTACACACCTCTACCTCTACACTACCTCCACCTCTACGCCTCCACCCTTCTACACTACCTCCACCTCTACACCTCTATTCCTCCACCTCTCACTACCTCCACCTCTACCCACCACCACCTCTCTGACTACCTCCACCTCTACACTACCTCACCTCTACACATTTACCTCGACCTACCTCCACCTCTCCCGACCTCCTCTACACTAACACCACCTCTACACTAACTACCTCCTACCTCCACCTTTACACTACCTGCCTCCACTCTGCACCTCCTCCCCTCACCTCCCACCTCTCTACACTACCTCTCCCTACCTCCTCACCTCTCCCTTCACCTCCACTACCTCCACCTCTACTTACTACCTCACCTTCTCCACTACCTGCACCTCTCCACTACCTGCACCTCTCCACTACCTCCACCTCTACATTACCTTCGTCTCCACTACCTGCACCTCTACCTATCTGCACCTCTCCTACCTCCACCTCTACCTGCACCTCCTACCTCCACCTCTACACTATCACCTCTAAACTACCTCCCACCTCTACTTCTCTACCTCTACCTCCTCTACCACCTCTCACTACCTCCACCACTACAGAACCTCCTCCTCACTACCACCACCACTACACTACCTCCACCACCACAGTGCATCCACCTCTACTACCACCACCTCTACACTCCTCTCCACCTCCACTCCACCACCACCTCTACACTACCTCCAGCTCTGCACTACCACCACGTCTACACACCTCCACCTCTACACTACATCACCACCACACTAATCACCTCTTCACTACCACCCTCTACACTACACCACCTCTACACCACCTCTACACTACCACCACCTCTCACACCCACCTCTACTACCTCCACCTCTACACAACCACCTCTACACTACCTCCACCACTACACTACCTCCACCTCTACTACCACCACCACTACACTCCTCCACCTCCACCTCTACACTGCCACCACCTCTACTACCTCTACATCACCTCTACACTACCTCACCTCTACTATCCCACCTCTACACTACACCACCTCTACACCACCTCTACACTACCTCCACCTCTACTACCACCACCTCTACCACTACCCTCTACACTACCTCCCACCTCTACTACCTCCACCTCTACCTCCCACCTCTACACCACCACCTCTACCTCTACCTCCACCTCTACCTCCTCTACACTACCTCACCCACTACCTCCACCTCCCTACCTCCCACCTCTACCACCACCACACCTCCCACCACCTCTACCTCCCACCTCTCCACACACCTCCACCTCTACACACTCCACCTCTACCACCACCTCTACCCACCTCCCACCTCCTCTACCTCTACACTACATTCACCTCTTCTACCTCCCACCTCTACCTCCTCTCACTAACACCACCTCTACACACCTCCACCTCTCACTACCTCCACCTCTCCACTCCTCACCTCTCCTGCACCTCTACTACCTCCACCTCTCCACTACCTGCACCTCCTCCTCTCCTACCTCCACCTCCTCCACCTCCACCTCTATACTACCTCCTCTCACTACCTCTCCCACCTCCTCCTCTACATTACCTCCACCTCTCCTACCTGCACCTCTACCTCTACCTCTACACTACCTCCACCTCTACCTCTACCTCTACACTACCTCCTCTACCACCTCTACACTACCTCCCACCACGACAGAACCTCCACCTCCTGCCACCACCACTACACTACCTCCCACCACTGCATCCCTCTTCTCTGCCACTCCACCACCACACCACCACCTCCTGCACTCCTCTGCACTACCACCACCTCTACACTACCTCCACCTCTCACACTCCACCTCCACTACCTCCACCTCTTCACTACCACCACCTCTACACTGCACCTCTACCACCACTCTACCACCTCTACACTACCACCTCTACCTCACCTCTACACCACCACCTCTCACTACCTCACCTCCCACCTCTACTGCCACCACCACTACATCACCACCACACTACCTCACCTCTTACACTGCCACCCACCTCTGCACTACCTCTACACCACCTCTCACTGCCACCTCCACCTCTACACTCACACCTCTACACACTCACCTCTACACCCTGCACTGCCTCCACCTCCTGCACCTCTACTCACCTCACCTCCCTACACTACCTCCACCTCTACCTCTACCTCCACCTCTACCACCACTACTGCCACCACCACACTACTCACCTCCTGCCTCTACCACCACCTCTACCTCTACTACCTCACCTCTACACCACCACCCCTCCCACTACCTCCTTACCTCCACTACCTCCCACCTCCTCTCACTACCTCCTCTACCTCACCTCTACCACCACCTCCACCTCTACCTCCCACCACACTACCTCACCTCTAGTACCTCCACCTCTACATCACCACTACCTCACCTCTACACTTCCACCTCTGCTACCACCTTTACACTCCCATCTGCACTCATCCACCTCTGCCTCCACCTCTCACTACCTCCACCTCTACACTACCTCCACCTCTACACTACCTCCTCTGCCTCTCACCTCTACTACCTGCCTCTCTACCCTCACTACCTGCCTCTTACTACCTCCCACCTCTACCACCACCTCACCTCTACCTACCTCCACCACTACCTCTACCTCTACCTCTACATGCACCTCTGCACTCACCACCTCTACACCTCACTCCACCTCCTGCCTGCCTCTGCCTCTGCACATCCACCTCTACCTGCTCTCACTGCTCACCTCTGCACTACACCACCTCTACACCTGCCTCACCTCTACACTACCTCTGCCTCTACACTACATCACCTCTACACCTCCACCTCTACACCACCTCTACCACCTCTACCTCCACCTCTACTCTACCTCTACCCACCTCTACCTCCACCTCTGCTACTCCCTCTACCACCACCTCTACCTCCCACTACCTCTCACTACAACCTCCACCACACCTCCCACCTCTACACACACTCCCCCTTCACACCCACCTCTACCTCCCACCACACACTACACATCACCTCTGCCTGACTGCTTCACCACACATCACACCACTGCACCTCTGCCTTCATCACACTCCCTACCTCCACCTCTACACTACCTCCACCTCTACTACCTCCACCTCTACCTACCTCCACCTCTACATCCCACCTCTACCTCCTCTACCTCCACCTCTACCTCCACCTCTAGACTACCTCCCACCTCTACCTCCACCTCTACACCTTTTACTAGCCCTTTTAAGACTGGACAGTGTGTGGGTAAGCTAAGTAGGTAGGTTGGTTGGTAATGTCTGGTTAGGTAGGCTTCTCTTGAGGTAGGTAGGTGGTAGTGTCCAGCAGCTTTCATCACTGCACAGCATGGTCCCCAGTACAGTGAGTGCAGGCTCTCAGGGTCAAGAGCCAGCCGATGTTCAGCTGTACCAGGCAGGCACAGGCCAGGTTACCTCCGGTGTGTCTCCACGTGGTGAGAAACTTTAAAGTGAGATGTGAAAGTGTCTTGAAACACAAAATGTGAAACAATGTGTGTGGCTAAATGTGTGTGTTGAAAATATGTGTGTGTGTGTGTGAAGTAAGTGTGTGAAACTGCAGAAATGTTTTGGGACTATGCATAGTACTGTAAATATAGTAAGTGTTGCAAAAATATTAATACATCGACAATAGATATTTTTTAAGAAATGATGTAAAAGAGGAACGTAGTCTTTGCTCAGATGGTAAGAAGTTATTCCACACCTTACAATATTTTGTAGAGTGTCACCAGAGCAGAATGCATGATGTATGCTCTGGGTGCCTTAAGTATGTCTCTGATATTCCATTTAAATAGTATTGTTTTCTAAAGTAATAGGACTTAAACAAAATGGCACATCAGTATTATGTCTATTTTAAAATTTCAATACAACATTTTCATTTGTGTGTCTGTTTTTCAAGCGTCGTGTCATACCTTAACTCACTTTATTGTGTTACCAGTGTGTTTTTGAGCAAGGCCCCCCATAGTGTGTGACAGTGTATGTCAGGTGTTTGTAAACAGATCATGATAATTTCTTTCATTGCTGTAGTAGTGACTGTCCAGTGTGATACATGATACCACACTGTTTGTTATTTTACTGTGAGCTTGAAATAAGCCATTTCTCCTTCATTCTTGTTCTATCTTTCAATATTTATTTTGTTGCATTTCTGTATTACCCATCCCATCTGTTCATTTCCTTCTCTCGTGAAATATTTCTCATTAAGTCTGTTTATACATGTGCAATACTTTAGTCAATTCAGTATTTCACATTCTCATCAAAGCAAATGTGTTTAGCAAAGTACTTATGTCTGCAAATAAGTTATTTTATAGTGTGCTGGTAGGCACTTGTGTTTATGTACATACAGCTGAGCAAAATGGAAACTTTGTGGTATGCCATGTCAGGTAGTGATATTGTTGCACACATACTGCAACCTGTTGTACACAGATAAATGCAAGCCAATTGTAGACAGGCCCCTAACACAATATGTTCTAGCTTGAAGGATAATTTATGGTCGGCAGTATCAAAGGCTTTAAAGGTCAGAATATGAATTGTGAACTGACTGTCATCAAAAGGCATTTAAGAATATCATTAGTATGGACAGCAGAGCACTCTCAGTCACCTTCTAGCTCTAATTAAACTGGGGTTTTGTAAGGATGCTATTGGCATTGCAGAAGATTTAGTCTATTACATGCTAGCTTCTCCGGTATTTACTCAAGGCTGGAGACTGATTGGAGCTGTAATTCTTGAAGACATTATCCCCAGATTTTTTTTTATATAAGACTTCAGCAATTTTCAGTTTGTCTGGAAAGAACACCACTAGTGAAGGAGAACTACAAATGTGAGCTACTTTCTTAGCATGCTCATTTGGTATATTGTCTTCGCCTGCTGCAAATCTTTGGGCTTTGGTATTGTTAATTCATCTGCTGTGACAGGGAATGAAACAGTTCATTTTGCTGCCTGTTTGCAGGTGGCTCTAAGTCCTTATGGTGATCCAGGGGATGCTCTCTGCAAGTTTTGTAACTTTAATAGAATATTCATTGGGTGGTTTGGCAATGGGAGTTCCGTTATAACTGAATCATTTTATCATAGCTGGTGGGAGCCGAAGGCTGAGGTGTTCCTGTTCTCAAAGGATTTGTGACATCACCGAGAGCTTATGGGTCTTTTTGCAAATTTCCTGAGTTTTTTGTATTTCTTTTATCATTATCTTAATTTCGCTTGTGATATAGGGTTTGAAATGGATACGATTTTCACTGACTTAGTCTTGAGTGGAAGCATTTATCCAACAACATTGAAATGAAAGTTACAGCTGTTCACGTTAGGGGTTGTCGGAAGCATGGACAAATCCCAGTTAGCATTCATTGGTTGTTTTCAAAAGAGCATGTTGTCGGTGGTAGTCTCTGTATTGGATTGAACTCTACTGAGCCCTTCGGTCTTGTGGCTGTTTATACATAGCAAAACTGGGAAGTGATCTGAGATATTGTTATAAATATTCCCTTGCTGGTTGTTGGGGTGTTGTTGGTCAGATATGATCTATCACGGTGGCAGAGGTGGCAGTTTCTAGTGGGTTTTGGTTATAGTGCTGAAAAAAGTTTAGAATGACGGTAGCAAGAAGGTTTATACGAGGTGTCGGTTTCTGTTTTTGATAAAGGTTGAATCTGCTGTGATGTGTAGTCATTTCTCTCTGAACTTATGATGATGATAGCTCGTTATCAAAAGAATTCCTTACATTAGCGGTGTGGTCTTCTGTTAGATACTCCTACGAGATATTTGTGTCGTTACGTAATTCGGTGAAAACACTCTCCTATGTTGTTACAGGTTGGGGATTTAGAATATAGTTATACGTCTTGGAATCCCAACAGGTAACAACAATAAAAAACAAGACAATCGGACTATAAAGGGTAGACAAAGGATGCGAGTTTTCGTTTGTGATATAATAAGTACCATAAGTCATAACAAAATATTCAGGCTTATAGTTACCCTTAACAAACTGCCTAAACATTAACGGGTATATGCATATTAATAAACATAAAACAATCTTGAAGCAGAGTGGACGTGGGAGTTAATCAAAATATAAGTATAAGTGAGGGCTGAGATGGCTGACAGTGGGCTGGAGTATTGTGTGAAGACAGTAGGTAGTCACTGCACAAGTAGTTTAGAGGATAGATGATCATGTGGTCACTTCCCAGAACCCAAGTGCTCTCTCCTCGGAGTGGAGCTCACAAAAGACTTGGAGGTGACGCAACAACCGGATATGGAGAAGAAGCCGGAGTGGTAACTAAGACAGAGTCATACTCGTTGTCTGTCCCTAGAATGGCGTTGCTCGTGGTGCTGGGTAGGTAGATCAAGACAATAGATGGCGTGGTTCGTGAGTGCTGGGTGGAGGGTTCGTAACACCACCCCCCCCTCGAAGACCTCCGTGGCGGTCGCGAAGGGGTGATCAGCTGGTGCGTCTGGGAGGTAGCTGCTGCATTCCACTGGAGCTCGAGATAAGGAGTCTGCAATCAGGTTGTCGACCCCCTTTATGTGCCGGACTTGTGGAGTATAGGGCTGGAGAGGCCAGAGAATTCACTGGTTGGAAATCTTGGTTTTGAATGAGCAATGATGGGTTATAGTTTAGTGAGAACTAGGGTTGTTTGTGGGCAAAACTGGAGGCCAACAAACTTCTTTATTACTAACACAGAAGCCAAAGCCTCCTTCTCTATAGTCGAGTAGTTGGTCTGATGATTTTTCTTGCATGGAAATGCCTTGGGTGAAAATCATCAGTGGTTGGGCTCGGGTTGTAGGAGCACAGCCCCACTCCGACACCATGGCGTCGATTTGCAGATGGAAGGGCGGTGTAGTCAGGGGGTGGACTACAGGAGGCAAGAAGGCTTTGAGCGGTGGAAGCAGATCGCCTCTGGTTCCAGATGTGAGACCACAAGAACTGGTATGGTCGCTGGGGTCCAGCCACGCTGGAGATTGCTGCAGAACCGGCGGTGGTAACCGCACATTCCCAGGAGGCTGCAGGTTCCTTCCTCGTCCTTGGGGTGGGAAAGGACAAGATAACTCGTTTGCGTCCTTGGGTCTCACATACCATCTTTGTTTAGATATGTCCCAGGTGGGTCACTGAGGCTGACCATTACTGATTTAGCCAGGTTTATGGTGAATCAGTCTCTTTTACGGTCGTCGCGAACAGTATCTCCAAACGCACCAGATGTTCGTCCCAGCTGTCCCGACTTACCACCACAGGTCATCCAGGTAGGCGAGACGTCCACCTAGGTCCTGAATTAGGGAGTTGATGGCCCTCTGGAATGTGGCCGGAGCGTGCAGAAAGCCAAACGCCACGGCAAATATTGAAAAAGACCAAATGGGTTATAAATGCCGAGATTATTTTTGCCTTATCGTGAGTCACTTGATGATCCTTTCAACAGGTCACGGTACTTATAATTGGCAGCTTCTGTCTATTATATCTTCAATCAAGAGGTAAAGGGTAGGAGTCTGAGACAGTGACCTGGTTCACTTTACGATAATCGGTGCAAAACAAAAAAGTGCCATCGGGTTTTGAATGAGGTGAAGCCCAGAGGTGCTAGGCTCCAGCTAAGTTATGTTTTAACAAAAAATCTACCTCCTTTTTCATAATCTCTTTTTTTTTTTGTGGATTTAGTCAAATGACCGATTGCTGTAATAGTTTGTACATCATCGAGATTAACTTATGTCATGTTTAGTATATTTTCCAAAACCCTGGGAGGTCTGATGAGCTTTAAAATGATTGATATAACTTGGTGAGATCTTTTGTGAGATGAATTCAGAACAGAAAATACTCATCCAAATTTGTTGATATAACTGTTAGTAGGAGTTTTTCTTTGGGTAGAGAAGTCTAAATTCTAATAGGTCATGTCATCTGTCTGGCTCCTTCAACAAAACCGTGTTTCATACAGGTTGCTTATAGCCTCTGGGATGTCTTTCTCTGACTGCCTGGAATGGTAGTTTCATGGGATTAATGTGAACTAGTTGTGAATCTTTTTTTGCGTCAGGAGTATGGACTATGTGTTGAGAGATAGTTTGTTCTGAACTATATAGGGACAAGTACTTCTTTTAGGAGCTGGAATGGGTAGAGTAACACTTTGTCACCTGGAGAAAATGATCTTTTAACTAATTTGGGTTGGGACTTCACCATTTTTTTTGGACTTTTTTTTAAGTTTGACTGACAATGGTTCGGACTTCAGTTAATTTGTCCCATAAAGTGTCAATGTATTGAAACTGTTGCGGGCTTAATAGATGGAGTGTCAAACCACTGCTCCTTTACTATTTTAAGGGGGTCCCTAATTTGTCTCCCCTTATATAGTAACTTTCAGACAGGGAGAAAGCAATGACTCACAGGGGACATTCTGATGTGAAAGTAACAAGATTATGCTTTCATCCCATTCCTTTTGGTGTTCTATACAGTATTTTTTTGAGCATTGATTTGAAAGTTTTGATGGAGCAGTTAATCAGCCTTGGGGATTGTGGGTAGTAGCCAAAAGATGTACAATGGTCACACACTGAGGTCTTTCATCACCTGTTTGGTGCTCTGTGGGTGGTGCCCTGATCGGATTGGATCTCTTTGGGAATGCCCACTGAAGTGAAAAGGTGCAAAGATGTTTGATTACGTTTTTTGAAGTGATGCTTTTAGAGAAAAAGCCTCAGGATAACATGTACTGGTATCCATAACTGGCAAGGCAGAATTGATTTTCCTTGTAGTCTTTTGGTAATGGGCCACACAATCACAACAATCTTTTCAA